>NW_009188436.1:45777-88228 GCF_000690835.1 Fulmarus glacialis | reverse complement strand
AAAGAGTACCGATTGCATGTGGAGATAGAGTCAGGTTATATTTCCCCCTTTCTAAGTCAAGTAAACTTCTTTAATTTATTTGGTAATGTGGAATTAACTTTACATTTAAAATAGATCCTGTCCCTGTGAACCCAGCATAGCAGGAAAACACTCCTTGAGTTTTAAAGGCTTTAACCCTTGCAGATCCGGAGAAACTTCCTCTTTTCCCCCTTTTGCTATTCTTGAGTGCCCGTAGCAGCTGAGAACAGCACAATAATTGGAGGTGGGTCAGGCAAGCTGGGTGGCTACAAAGATAGGTATACAGACCTATGCACAACATTTTATGTCTGCCCTTACAGGTGCAAGAAGGTTTTTATTTTCTATTTCTGTCCTCTGCCTTGCATGCTTCGTCTGTTCCAGAGCATGATCTTTCTGTTCAAGCAGCTCTACAGATTCCCTTATTTCGGTACGATATTGATATCTACCTGTGGCTGACAGCATGCAAGAGTTGCCCAGTACCCTGTAAGAGAACATGCCATCGAGTGTTTTTGGAAACCATTCATGGGCAGCTGTATTTCCTTTCTTTTAAATACTCCTTTTTTACTATTAGGTAACTAAACTAAACCATCTAAACCATCTATCAGCTGAGCCTTTGTTGGTGCTTCAGAGGACACACGGCTACCATGCTGCAGGAGTTACTTAAAAAAAAAAAAAAAAAAAAAAAAGTAACCAAATGGAAAGGGAAGCAGGCTTGCCGCTGCAAACTTCAAGTTATTATCACTGTGTTATCAAATATCTGCAAGCTAGACTTGTCATCTACACCTGTATGACACCTACCACAATCAGGGCTCAGGCTTGGCTGCTCGAGGAATCGTCATAATAGATGGCGTGGTGAATTAGATCCTGTTAATCTCCAAAATAGTATAGCATGCTTGTTCAACGCTGCTCTATGATTTTGCCTCAGTCAGATCTGTAAGGTACACAATTGCCCAGCCTGTGTCTTCACTTCTTCCAGTGGTGTATTAGGCTACTTAAGGTAAACAAAATCCAGATCAGACTGTTACATGTAGTGAAGCTAGGAAACTTTAGAGAGACACAGAACCAGTCCAGCCAAGAGCACTGACAAAACTCAAATATGGCATTAGATCCTACCCGAGGAACACAGGCAAACAGAAGGAAAACTTGTTTCTCTGTGTAATTGCTGAACAAAGTACTACATGAGCTGAACTCTTGAGTCAGCGGTTCTCCCAATGAGCAACTCTGCCAGGAAGAAGTATCACCCTGAAGGACACCATTTCTGCTATCTGAGCTACACCACTACTGCTCTGAGCCCCTGGACCTCAGCTGTCCCAACCCTGAAAGCCTCCTAAGAAGGATATGCCGTGAAGAGGAGCCTTGCTAGACCCCCTGGAACTGGTGTTCCCACCATGTATCTTCTCCTCTTTTTAATCTCAATTTCTTTCCATTTCCCCTTTGTCTTCAGTTTTGACTACCTGGTCAAGTGAATCCCTTGCAGTACCGTTAAGGCTCTGTTACCAGTGAAGCCATTAACAGCCACATACTAAATAGCACAGAAAAGAGTTGCAAACTTACTGGATTGTGGTGAGCTTCAGATTGTCCCTGTCCTCACCCATCAGGGGGACTTGAGAAGTGCAAGGAAGAGTCACCATTAGCAGAAACTCCATTTGCTGCGTGACTGCGAGTGTTTGTTTTCAGAAAGCTGAGGTTGGACTTTAATAGCAACAGTCTAGACCATCTCAACAAACTTGTTTTTCTTCCCCCAAACCAGTTTCATCCTACTTAAGGCTAAATATTTGCTTTCTGTTCCTCTAAATAAAGCAAGCTCTATAACTAAAGAGTTAAAGGAAGGCTGAGTGAAAGCCTTAATACTCTACATTTCAGTGACTTCAATGTTTTTCTTTATTTTTCTGAATCTTTAATGAAAGTTAAAAGATTTTTAATGGTGCTTTTTGCCATGGGACTCAGCTGAAGTCTGTGTGCTCAAAACCCTGAGCCTTGTTTAAGCGTACAGTGACAGGGTCGTGCTAATGCCTTTGACTGTTTAGAACAATTTATTCTATTTAAATTAACACAACATCAACAAGTCCTTGGCCTATCTGCTAAGACGGTCAGCAGGGCTGCCAGTTGTGATGACGGCATTTGCAAGATGAAACCTTGCCTGCTGTGAGCTGCTGGGATGAAAGGAGACTGTTCGACATTTAAATCCAATGTTAAGCAGAAGTGTGATGATGTTTTGGGAAGGAACTTGTAGTAAGCTTCCAATTTGTCTTAATTTCTGTGGTACCGCATTTCTTTAACAACAGCCTGAATCAGACTGTGAAGCTTGTCTTGTTACACTTTATAGAGTATACAGCAGGGCTTCTCCTTGCATGGCCTATGTGGTCTGAAGTCTTTATTTGTATTTCCCACTTCTATAGTTAAAAAAAAAAAAAAAAAATTGCAGAGCAGTCCTGTAGTTCTTCATCCCTTGCCCCTTAACCACATTTCATTCCCCCTCCTCTTGTCTGCTCTCACAGATGTAGAAGTGAAGAGAATTTATTGCTTTTTTTCATTCCCAAAGGACGAACCTGGGGAGTGTGTCTTCCCACCGCTTTCAGTCACCATGCTGAGGTGTGGGGCTCCCCACAGTGCCTCGCTCTTCTGACCTGGGAGCTTTTATTCCACCTTGTGAGGCTCAGCATTCACAAGCAGGTGATGCAGTACCGTGACATGTGCTCAGCTAACAGAAGCAGTGAAGTTATGGATGGTAAAATAATTCACTCACCAATATTTTCTGTGAATTGAAGCAGATTCTGTTCAAACAGGGCAATATCTATCCTGCCAATTGTATGGAGAGGCAGGCAGAGGCAAGCCTAGAAAGGCTTTTTGCCCTTTTTCTTTGTTCCTCTCCAAGATCAGATTTTTGTACAAGCTTTCTGCATTTTTGATTCCAAAGTAAGAACAGGTATTAACAATTACATACGCAGGGCCCACCTCTGCTTTGAGCTCAGTGTAGTCATTTATACCTATACTAAGCAACTACAGAACAGCACCTGAAAGAGAGGCAGAACTCTGTACCTGCTCCCTGGAAGTGCAAGTGCCTGCAACACACGCTGCAAAGGAGATACAGCCTTACCACGCTCTACTGCATACACAGCAACGCGTGATCCATCAAAGGACCCGTAGGAGGAGCATTGCCAGCGCAAGGAACTGAGAAAGGTGGAAGGAAAAGTGACTGAAGCTTTCAGTGGTTATAAAGAAGCACTTTAATGTATTTCTGCTTCAATGGCAGAGTAGAGCATGATGAGGTTAGAGGAAGAAAGGTGTGCAATAAGCAGACAGCGGTGAAAGTAGCAGTGGGACAAGATGGAAACTGTACTGTAGGTAGGCACAAATGAGCAACTTGGAATGGCTTTTTTCTACTCAAAAAAGAAGAGAGCTTTCACACATACCTAGTAATTAATAGGGCACCCTTCACATGCAATGTCAATAGGAAGTGTAAACCCTATTTTTTGTTTCCCTTGTAGGAGGTTTTAATCACTGAGCAAGCAGTAGCTAAGTGTACTGTAGGAAAAGCTATGATAAATACTAGATTTTCATAAGACAGAGCTTTTGTCTCTGCTCCTTTGCTGACATATTCTTGCTATGCAAGAAGCGAGACAATTAGTGGAAGACATTCAGGTTAGAAGACACAACATGGAGGCAGTGATCTGCTGCTGCTATTCCTGCACTTCTCACAGGAATGCTCCTGCTCTTTCCGAACATCTTGCCAATTAATTTTGATTCCCAGTGGTTTATGTCCGTTTCCCTGGGGTAGGTGGCAGAAATCATGGTCATTTTTAACAGCCTATATAAAGGCAAGTTCATCTACTTCACTGAGGCAACAGTTACCTGGCGTTACGCAAAGTGGGAAATTCAGGCCCTAACAAAGACAGTGGGAGTTTTGAACAAGGCAGCAGCGGGGCCGAGTTTCACTCAGTCTAAATGATTGCCTGATCCTGCAGGACATGCCTGGCTGCATTACTTGAAGCTGGGCTGATGGAAAGCCTGGATCTCAGAACCAACCCACCAAGCACAGCTGGAAATTCTTCTGCATCACCACTCAGACTGTCTCTTGAATTGCAAAAGTTGTTAACAATATTTAAGAAATAGTGGATAAAAAGAGATGAGAGGGAAATAGCCATGTTTTAAATAGTTGTTTTTTTCCTTTCTGATTACTGACAAGGTTGGTTGGAAAGGATCGATGTTTTTATTTAAAAATACGCTAAGATAAAAAGGGAAAAGTATTTCCCCTGCATTTTCTTTTTTCTTTGTTTGACTTCACTATTAATTGCCACTTCCTTCTTTATCTGGGAAGAGGAAAGCTTCTGATCCGAAACAACATTGCTAGGAATACATGGTAGCAGAAGTGGGCACAGGTCTTTGGGACTTGGACAGAAAGATCAGCCGCTTTTGGATCAGAGGTGTTGGCAAATCATTGAATCAATCTGTTGAGGCAAAGAACAAATGGACTGCACACTGGATATCAGGACTATGTACTGCCTGTAACACGTTACCTACTGTCCAAGGTTACAAACCTAATGTACACAAAATAAGGTCAATCACAGCAGCATCTGATGCATTTAGTGTATTTTTGGACGTGTGCGACTTCTCAGTTTCACACCTGCGCAGCAGGGCTTGGTTGCTGTGCCACGGTTGCTGTGCTTCTGACTCAGTAGACACTACAAATAATCAGTGCTCCTTGATTTCCCCACCTCTGTTCCCAGGAAATCTGTTACCTACATTTTTTCTGGTTTTATGCCAGATCAAAAGCAACCAATTCCATTTTTAACCCTGAAGCTGTTTAATAGTTTCTCTCCTCTTCCACGCTTTTCCCTCACCGTGAGAAGGTAATGACCCATTTTTGAATGGGTCTGTAACAAACCCCCTCCATCACACAACTAGCTAGTTTAAAACTGCTCCAAAAGGTCTATTGGATTCACAAAGAGAGAAAATAGGCTTAAAAGCCTAGTCAAGAATAGTCAAGAATAGTCAAGCAACTTTGCTTCATGCAGCTAATCACAGTTCCTACATTTGAAGCATTTGGGGTCTGGAAAGGGGACACCTCTGCTAAATTTCTTTAGGCAGCACGAAACACACTGGAGATATTTCAGTTCTGCTTGCATCATCCTCACACGCAGATTGCACACTACTCCTGCACAGCTGGGTGAAGATGCCTCTCTGCAGAACTATCCCCTCTTCCCTACGACCAAATGCAGTGTACTTGATTACCTATCTCCACATTAAATTCACAGCAGGTACCAAAACACACACAGGGTACAATTACCATAGACTACCTTACTCACCTACCTTAAAGCTCTGTTGGCTACTGTAGATGTTAGCTTGGCCCTTAATTGCCAGCCTGCATGTAGTTGGAGACCTCTGGAAACAAAATGAGCTTTCTGGGGAGCAACAGGTTTCAGGGAGGAGAAAGCTTGGAATAAAGAATGTCTCATGGTCAGAGAAAGAACAGGCAGGATGAGTAAAGGGGAGACGTAGCAACAAGGATCTGATGATTCCTCTCAGCTTGCTTTTGTTGGTGCAGACACAACACAGCTGCTCACAGCCCTGTGGGCTGCACCTCCTTCAGTTCTGCCTCCAGCAGTACAGGCAGCTAAAGCTGCAAGGGTAGAAGTCCCTTACAGATAAGCAGAAGCCACAGTCCTATGATACTACAAGGGTTAGCACGGTCATACCTCTAACTGGAACATGTATGGCTGCTTCTTACAGCTTTGTTCAGGAGTTTGCCTTGGAAACTGCAACACTTCAGCCTGTGCTCCTCAGCAAAGTCCTGGAAGACTTGGTCACTGAGGAAACTGCCGGCTACCAGGAACCTTCCTTTGTAGTTGAGGGAGTGAGTCCCCGTTAGCATATTGCGGTACTCAGCATAATGTAGTGGGACTGATGAGGGTTTAGGTAGAGCACTCACGGACAACATATGCTGTCAAGAAATCCTCTTGTCCTTCACTGATCCAAAAGGCAATGCTCCCAGTGTTCCAAAAGACAGAGACATTGGTTAAACAGATCACTATGCAAGAGTTTGTGTGAAACTGTTGTAATGATGTGATATCAAATGGATAGCAGGGATTTTATATAAATGGGCTCAATGGGGTTATGAAGTATTATCTTGTGACTTTCAGAAGGGGGGAGTTCATGGAGATGCTCCAAACATCTGTGACTGTTAAACTGATATACAGAGATCAAAGTGAACGTTACTGGGGTCAAGTCACAAATTTCACATTATGAGTGACTGACATGCATTTACCAGGGACTGAATGTGTCAAAATTAGTCACATTTTCTTATTTCATTTTTGCATTTTCCATCCTAGGAAGGATCATTTCAAGGAATACCTAGGAAGATATTTCAAGTACGGAGGACTAGATACCTGGCCAAATACCATAGTCTTATTTCCACTCTGACTCTTACTCACAATTAATTTTTTTCCATCACAGCTGTGCTTCAGGTGCTACCTCTGCTTACAAAGCTTCAGTCCTTTTCAGGCTAGCAGTAAAAGGAGTACAGTGAATTGAAGAATGGCCCTAATAGTCAGCAGAAACCTTTACCATGTTTGTAGCAGGCGCTAGCCCATACATATCACACCCTCTTTCAAGGTAGTTCATAAATTAATAAAATGATAAGAACACATGAAATATTATAAATGGTATATAAAATAATAAAGACAAAACTATACAAATATTTCTCATAAAATCCCTTAAAAGGGATTCTAAGTATTTCAGTTTATTAATAAGTATTCCAACCTACAGCTGACAAACACCCTGGGGAAAGAGAAATGATTTAATCAAGCCTTTCCCTTTATAAAAATCAAAACAAACCATGTGTTTCATCTAGGGTTTAGGTGGGAACAAGGGGTAATTTTTGCCAACTACAGTCATTACTAAAGTATATCCACCCACCCCTGTAATAGGTACTGCAACTGGAAGAAGCCCAGGTGGCTCAAACAATGTTTATCAATCCTGTCTTGATAGAGTAACTACCTTTTCCTGAGCTGATGTTGGTGCTTTCAAGCAGATCGATTGTATTCAGTCAAGGTGATGGTGTTCATTCTGCAACACCTCCTTGAACTGCAGGATATTTCACTTTTCTGCAATGCACTGCAGCGACTACATGGGTAAGACTTGTCCCTTTGGTTTGTCATTTATCTGGCAAGCTTAGGTATCCACAAGCATGTCAACACCTCTTTGGATATTAGCGGGAGTATAGATGTTAGTTTATGCTAATAAGTAATACAATGAAAAACAAAGAAAAGGTCAGAAACTGTAGTTTTATATTAAGTGTGATTTCCCAAGACAAAATAAATCCAATTCATGGCACATGCTTACAGTTTTCCAAGAGATATATTTATAGCTGTGAATATGTACTTTGGCTAACCCTATTGTAAGCACAGAGACAGGGGGAGGAGGGGTTTTCACTTTTAAAGAAAAAGAGAGAGGTTAATCGGTTCTGCTAGCTGAAGGGCTACGCGCCAGGCAGCAGGAGCACGCATTGAATGGAAGAGCTACAGAGACAAATGAGCCAGCCTATGTGATGAAAATATCCACCTAATGCCTTGGGATAAAGAGAAAAAAACACCAAGACATTAATAAAATAAAATAAAATAAAATAAAATAAAAGCAAGAAATCTCTGGCTACTTCAGGCGCAGTGTTATTAACCAGCATCTCGTGCAAATAATGAATAACTGTTTGCTTAGAAGGGTAAAGAACATATTGTTTCTTTGCTGTAATTGCTAGAAGAGGCGGTCATGTCAAGACTGAAGTATTGCTCAGTCATCACCATCATATTTACCCTTTCCGGCCCAGAGACTCGAGATCCCAAACTAGCTAAAGGCATTTCATCTTTAAAGGTTTCTGTCATGATCACAAAGAACAAATCTCACTTCTTTTCTCCGTTTAAATCAGGGACGAATGATTTGTGTGAGCAAAAGAGCAGTGCAGTAAAAGCAAGCAGGAACAGACCTCGTAGGCTTTACAGGAAAATCACTAAAGAAAGGGACAGCTACTCCATGGCAATGTTTCACAGACACTGGCCATCACAAACATGTACATAAACTCAGCACAAAATATCTACAGAAGGAAGGGGAGTTCTTGATAAACAAAAAGAACCTTTACATAATTTTCCTGTTTATCCTACTTTTTTCTGCTTAGTTGCAAGGAGGCCATGGGCAAGATGCACCATTTTGTGTAGGAAAACTATCTTTAATTGTCTTCTTTTTTCTGATTCTGTCTAGCTCGCTGTCTCTCTATCCTTTCTTCCTTTATTTGGCAGAAACTACAATTCTCCTTCAACAGCTACCAGCTTTGGAGAGTCTCTCAGTGTACTTATTCATCATTCTTCATTTAAGGTCACACATCATTCCCAACACTGAAAATAGTATCTCGTACCATCCCAAGCTGCACAGAAGCCAACAAGAGCACCTGCAGTAGCCCATCCTCAGGAAAAGCATTAGATACCACCTACTGTACTGACAAAACTTCTATTACAATACTACCAGTTTCTCTCAGGTCTTCATTTCTATTCACAGCCTTATAAAAGCTCAGGAAGTGGTACTATCTCTGTGGTACAGATGGAAGTTAATGAAAACCTATGGAAGGAATGATATGAGCCAGCACCGGTGTGTGACAGCAATTTCCTCCAGACCTAGCTGGAGCCAGAACACACAGAGCTTCAAAGGTGTTTGATTCAATGGGAATTAAGAACCTGAATAGCTTTCAGGATCTGAGACAGCAAGATTAAGAGATGGATGTCTGGAAGATATTTTGATCTGACTCTACACAGAACTAAGTGACGCAGAGTTTTAAGTCCCATTTTTAAATACGACCTTCATTTAACAGCTTAGGATCACACCTTTTCTGTGATTTTCATAGGAATGTTCACCTGGATGAATAGGAGTTTGCAGCTTGGATTAGACATAGTCTTTTCCTGCTAATAGATGTTTTACTTCATTGGATATCACAACTCCTCAGCTCAGTATTCTTACCAGTAGTTGTTAAAATTGTAAAAATTTTGCATTCTGCTCTACAAAGTGTGAAACAGTTGAAAAATGGATATCACTAATGCTAATGCAAGATTCGGAAATTCTGCTGTGCCGATTCCATGGTGCCCTGCACTGCTGAGGTCAGTGTCTTCTTTGCTTGCAGCTCTTTTTAAATGGACTTGGGGAAGTAAGACTACATTTCCTTTGGTAGGTCAGCTGTAAAATTTTGCTTAGTAACTAAAATAAAGTTAAGAAATTATTTCCACTGGGATTGAACAGATGTGTAACTTTGGGAGAAACACAGAGAAGCAGACTATCAAGGAGTCCTTTTTCTTTCATTTCTTATTAGTAAAACACCAAACCACGAAGCACTGTTACTTTTAACAGGCTGCAAGTGCCTACTTTTTTCATGTGCTTGACACATGTAAGAAAACAATATTATTATTTTTTTGTCAAGGCCATACATTAAAAGACAAATCTTAGAAGTTGTCTAACTGATCAGCTCAGTGCATTGCTATGTGAATGTCTAGTTTTTGTAAGAATGGGTGGATACTGTGTAAATTAGATGATTTCTTTTCTCATAGAAAATATTGTGCATTAATATACATAGTATTCATATACATAATATTCATAAATTCATGGCTTGGAAAAAAATAGTAGCCATCTGCAAAAAACATCTTTTGTGGAATTAAACATTAGCTTTGGAAAGATTTTGCTTCCAGCATATCATCTTTATTTTTCTGGAAGGGGTGGCTGTTGTACAAAATTCTCTGTTACTCTCTCCAGTAAAAGGCCACGTTAACATATGCTGAATGACCTAGTTTCCAAATTTTCTACTTTTTCCCTCTTACCTCATAATGATAATTCTGCTGTGCTTGTATTTATGTTAACATAATCATTTCTGTTTCTCACTGTTATTACAAAGGACAGACAGGATATTTATGGGAAAGCATGTTTGAATGACCAGTCCTTGACATGAATAGCTGGACTATGAGCAAATTCAACAGCTGACATCTCCCTTTAGAGTCAGAAGCCGGGCTTACTCTTGTTTTAAAAACGTAACTTTCATTTGCTTTACTATCAGCTAACAGGGCTCCTACCTAGGAGCAGAGATCCCTGGTCACCTTCTGGCACCTTGTTTTCCAAACAGTCCTTGTTTAGCAGTGAATATTTAAAGGTCCTGACTTAGTGGTGAAATGAAGTATGGAACAAATAATATCTTCTTCATTAGCTTTCAAGTCTATTTTAATAGGCAGAATCAAGGTTAAGCGTGAAAGGATTATGATTTGTTTCCACTGCTGAGACACACAGCATTTGTCCACGCATCAGTGACAAGCCAGAGCAACGGGGTGAATTGATGTGCTGACATGCCAGGATAACGGGACTGCTTCCTACGCCCGAGCGTAGCTGCTTAAAAGTCAACGTGGGTATCTCAACACCAAGCAACAGTCATTGCTATTACTGTAGTGTGGACATACCCAATCTCTTAATTTTATGCCTCAGATAATGGGCAGGAAAGAGGGAGCGGGAGGAGCACCAGCTGCAGCTGAACAGACCCGCCGTAGAGGAAGTGAGTGACAGGAAGATAACTGAGAGTGACTGGTACGTGCCTTTTGTTTCTCTTTTGATTTAGAAATGTTCTTGTACAAGGTCATTGCTAATCCACAGCCTCCTGAATTCCGGGGGATTTTCATTTGGCTAATAAAATAATTTAGATGCATTTGTGGTGATTTCTACCTAGTGTAAACAAGCGGTGTGCCACGATGCAGAGACAGCCTCGACGCCGAGACAGCCTCGATGCTAGTGAGTACACGTCTGTGGTGCAATGCCTTGCAGAGACACCAGCTTGGACTCGGAAGGAGAATATTTATCTTAAGAGTCCATGTGCTTTTAGCAAACAACCTCATTTATCTGTACAGTCTCTCTATGCCTGTGTTTTTCTCCATGCACACCTGATGTATGGTTAGACGTTCCCCATGCTCCTTCCTACCTAAACCAATACAACTAGAATGATGAGAATAATTCCTGGTTTAGTTTGGTTTAGCTTCAGAAGACAGGTTGTCCAGTGACCTACAAGGTAGGATTTTTTGTTAGTTTGCTTTTGTTTTTTTCAAACTGAAACTGGAAAAGTTTTATTTCTTTCTGCATTGTTGTTGATTTGAGGTCTTTTAGAGGGGGAACATGAAGAATGGAGGATCAAACAAAGTAGTTCAATGAGAACAAATCAGGATATTGGACAAACACCATTTTGATTTCACAACTTTAAAAAAAAATCTGAAATACGCAGGGAAATTTCAAAATGTAAATATTTTTGAATGAAAAACTAAAGAATTTTCATTTTTAAAAAATCATCCTAAAAGATCCAAGTAGAATATTCACATGTTTTGTTTTGTCTTTGTTCTTTTAATGGAACAATTCAGTAAAGTTTAATGGAGTATACATCCCCCCCAATTTACATTTTTCTCCAAAAGAATTGCTTCAGCTAAAAAGGCTCTTGTCCTGGTTTCGGCTGGGATAGATAGTTATTTTTCTTCATAGTAGTTGGTATAGTGCTGTGTTTCGGATTTAGTATGAGAAGAATGTTGATAACACACTGATGATTTAGTTGTTGCTAAGTAGTGCTTATACTAAGTCAAGAACTTTTCAGCTTTCCATGCTTGGCCAGGTGCACAAGAAGCTGTGAGGGAGCATAGACAGGACAAATGGCCAAAGGGGTATTCCATACCATATGATGCCATGCTCAGCATATAAAGCTGGGCAAAGAAGAAGGAAGGGGGGGACATTCGGCATGATGGCGTTTTGTCTTCCCAAGTCACCGTTACGTGTGATGGAGCCCTGCTTTCCTGGAGACGGCTGACCACCTGCCTGCCGATGGGAAGTAGTGAATGAATTCCTTGTTTTGTTTCGCTTGTGTGCACGGCTTTTGCTTTACCTATTAAACTGTCTTTATCTCAACCCATGAGTTTTCTCACTTTCACCCTTCTGATTCTCTCCCCCATCCCACTGGGGGGGAGTGAATGAGCAACTGCGTGGTGCTTAGTTGCTGGCTGGGGTTAAACCACGACACCTCTGAACAAAAGACATTTGAATACACATTATTTTGTCCTTACTGTGATTTATTTGCTTCCCTGAAAAGAGAAGTCTTTCTGAGCCTTACTGTTTGATGCTCAGGTGAATTTAAGATAGTTAGAATGGAAATTTTCAGACAATAAATAAAAACATGAAAACTGGGGAAAAAAACCCTCAACAACTGTTGTAATCATTTGGGAGTACTATTGTATGCATGGTTGAAAAAGTATGTATTTTTATTAGTTTAACTACTGAGATGACCAAAACACTGTAAATTCTCATTCACTTTTATGGGAACATTAAAGTTAATGATAAAACTTCATAGAAACCTAGTCTCATTGATGTCTCTATTTTTAAACCAATTGAAATGTAAGCCATAAAATGTGATTGCGTACCCCCTTTTCACAAATGCTTTACATTTTATTTTTATTTATATGAATTAGAGGAAAAAAAGAGGAAAAAAGAAAAGAAAGGTTATTATATTTAGATTTTTTTTCATTATGGAGATCTCCATTGAGACTTTCTATTAATATAAATAATGAAATCATTCGAGTGGATGATTTTTTTAGAGTTTTTACAGTTCTGTCTTTTAATTAAAAGTTTTTCAACTTTTATTTTACTGCTAGAAAATGCTCATTGCCATTTTAATTTAAACTAATATGAATTATTTGAACTTCTAAAAGCTCTATTTAATAAAAACATTTAACTGAAGCCTATTTAGTACATAGATAATTAAAATGAATTAAAATGTCATTAATCAGACTGTTAGATCCTGATGCTAGATTTGTAAGTTTCTCAGAATGGAAATAAAAGTATTTGCTCGTCTACATATATGCTTGTGCATATTCCTTAGAAGAGAGAATGGATTTTCTTCTACTATTGAAGGCATTCATGTTGCACTACATAAATCCTTAAGTGCATTATGGGGTTGAGGAAATGAGCAGTACCTATAGTCAACAAATACTAACTAGAAATATCAGACTTTGCATTTTTTACTATTTCCAGACAAGACAGAGAAGAAACTGCACCATCCTCTATGCTAAAATTGGGCTAATCAAAGACATCAATCAACTTCACACCGCGGAAGAAATATTGTGAAAAAAATGTTATAGTACACTGAGTTCTCTGTTGATTTTAGTATTCAGCCATGCACCATTGGCATCAGGGACTAGAATATCATATGGTATATGTTAAATGACGTTCCACTCCATGCAACATTCTCACATGGTGAGTACATTGAAATGGAAGTAAGAGCTCTGCTTAGGACAGGATGAGCAGTATCATTTCTGTTCAGTGAATTCCCACAACTTGCACCTTGTGGAAGAAGTGAGGCAGACTGACAGAAGGCAAGGAAATTGGTTCTGATGTGTTTTTGCTTTCACATCAGAAAATATTGAAATAAGCACTCAAGACAAATAGTTACCTTTTTCAAAGCTGCCCAACCTTCCTCCTTTATTGCCGATTCTGTCAGTCTGAGAATGGGAGTGAGACATCATTTTGCAAACAGAGGTCATATTGGAAAGAACAATGCCATGCATGACTAATGAAGTCCTCTGATTCATGAGGAAATTTTGATTTACATTTCAAATCAATAGTGATCTCTACCCAAAACAGGTTTTGAGCAAAGAAGAAAGTGAACTCTGCATTTCCATGGAGATAGTTTGTGAAGCATAACATATGATGGGGCTAATCTTCTTTCGTATGTCATTTCTCACCCCCAAAGTACACATTACTCCTTGCTAAAAGAGCACAGCAATTCATGAAAGCAATCTATATTTTCCTGTTGGTTATACTCCACTCCGTAGATATCTAAAGAAGTGAAGTTCTTTATTATTGAATTATTGATATTACTTTATATAGTTTTCTGGCTTACATATAATTGAGATAGATTGTAGTTCTAAATACAGAATACTTTCCATAACAGCTTAAAAAGAGAAAAGCAAGTCAATGCTATCAGTAATAAAACTTTCTCATCAACACTATATTACTTAAAATATCCTTCCCTTTAGCTATGGGTAGCGTACCTCCTCCATGGTTTGACTTTTGTTTCCTGTGCAGGGTATAAAGCTGGCAGTCTCAGTTATGGTTCATGGGAAAAACATTTTTGGGGTTTTTTGCTTTCTTTTTGTGCCTATAGTCTTTGCCAAGAACAGCTTCTTAGTGCTCAGCACAGCTGAAAGGGACAGGTTGTAGCAGGGAGACAAATACAAATGGTTACACCAAAATAGGTGCAAACCCATGTGGCCATCACCTCTTCTGTTTACATGAACACCACCACACTGAATGAGCAGCACCAAAGCTTTGGGAGTGGTTAAAAACTTTTTCTCTGCTCTGGCAAAAAAGAAGCAGAAAACAGTCCCTCATTCAAACCAATGTCCAAATTCCCATCAGCAGAGCAGGTACCCGAAGTGTATGCCTCCATCACATTGTGGGAATGGATGCATTTCAAGACAAGCTGATGGGAATTCGCGACAAGAATGTGTCTTAGCTGCTATCTTATTTTTGCTAGTCATGCAAATCTGGCACGGAGCGTGCCCGAGCTGGATTCTGCTCTCATTCAAACAACAAACCTGTTAACGCAGCTGCGGCTGCCAGTCCAGATGTGCCTCCATGGTCCCTGTGCAGTTCCACTGTCTACATCCCTTCAGGTATATACAGGGAAAAAAAATGTGATGGGAACTGAGGCATCTGATGGCAATGAAGTTGCAAAAATGTAAACTAGGAAAGATTTTGCCCTGCTAGAATTTTTGATACAGATGAAGTTATCTCGCCAGACAGAGTAAAGATGGATTTTCAGATGCTAACACTAGCGGTAGCTGAAAGCACTGGCCATTAGGAAATTCCTAGCGTCCTTTGCCTCTGACCTTTGTGAGCAGATACTCCGAACTCTCACAATGTTGCTTTCACAGGTACAAGTTTCAACTCATAATTGTGATTTAAACCTGGAAGCATGCACACTGCTGATTGCATGTGAGGTGCCTTCTGCTGCCTGCCTGCACTTCAGAGCTTTTCATTTGCCTGATGGGGTGCACTCTATGACTATCACATTAAATTCTAGTACAGGATTATGCAGATGACAGAAAGTACCAAATTACTGAGGAATGCGCTATGTAGAAAGAGGAAAAATGTGAAAAATGGCACCAAAAATATCACATAAAAATTCTCATACAATAAGAACTACCTCAAACCCTGTCGTTATCCTTTCCAAAGATTAAAAGGTGCTTTGACCTTGTCTTCAAAGGTAAACCCCAGAGCATCTCATAGCAAGCCACAACGTTTCCCTCTCTCCATAACTTTTTGTCTGGTTAGAAGTCAGCTAAGGAGAAAGCAAAAAACATGAAAGCTGCCACTCACCTGGCCTAACACCTCTCTGGAATAGTCATGGGTGCAGAATAAGGACATTAAAAGTATTAAACTGAATTCTGTGATTTAGATACAGAATCAAAGAGAGTAAAGCAAGGAGATGAAGGATTAGATCTATTACTGTGTTAAAAAAACAAGTGGAAAAGGCAAAGGAAGAGCCAAGTCACCTTTATGTGACAGCAGCTCCACACAGCTGTTTTCTTTTCTGAAGGAAAGGGGAGGAAGAACAGGTTGGGTTTTTTTCCAAGTGAAACTGCAAGTGGAAATTTGAGATAAAGATAACCTAATTATATAAGTGGATTTTAGCTCTGACAGCAAGGTTAATGATCCAACACTTGGAAGTATGCCAGGACACATTAGTGACCATAAGCAGTTGTAAACTTGGTTTTACAGTTAAGTGAAAGAAGCCCTGCAGTACAGCATCTCTTGTCATCCTGGTGAGACGTTGGCTATGTGTGTCGCGAATGAGTGGTTTTGAGGCTGCCACAACGTGCTGAGTTGGGAAGAGTAAAACCTTTGCATTCAGTAACATCCTTTCCTGTGATAGCTGAGTTGTATCTGGAGATCACCCATTTGAATCCCGATAGCAATCCTATTTCAGTTACAATATAATTTTCTTGCTGGTTTTGTTCTTTATGCTCTGAAATACAGCACTCTACAGGGATAGTAAAGGCCCTGCTGTTCTACCTCAAGGAATGTTAAACTCAATAGTACACGAACTCGTATGCGAAGGGGACAGAGAGAAGGGGACTAAGGCCGGTTACCACGTTGCAAGATACACACTGCAGTGTTAGCTGGAAACTGTGGAGAGGGGAAAACTCTCCTAGATGTTTTTTTTAATTTTGAGAAAATTAAGGTCAACTATTCAGACAGAAGTGGGTGATATGAGAGGAAGCACGTGCTGTGATCCCAGCTCTAGATGATACAGCTGCCCACAGAAAGAAAGCAGAGAGCTGAAAAATGCCAAGGGAACAAACAGCAGGTCTAGAGCAAGTAAGGGGAGAATAAACAGAAAGCTGACAGAGCAGACAAGAGAAATAAATCAGTCAAACACAGGAATTAAAAGAAGAGCCAAACCCAAAGAACTCTGTCAGTTTTACATAGCTTTTAAAGTGTCTAGCTTGACAGAACCTTAGGAGAAAAAGATTATTTCAGTAAGAAATACTGACGACCTTTCCTGCTGCACAAGGAGTCCTACCAGGAAGCCTTGGCAGGTTGGAGCTGGGAAGGACCTCTGAACAGGTCCGGGAATGACAAACAAAAGGAGTGGGCTTAGATGAAAAACTTGCACAGTACTAGCCTGAAAATGCAAACCCAGACCATTAGATAGAAATACAGATACAGAGGCAGACAGACAGATAGAAAGACAGATAGGTCAGAAACTGAAGATAAACAGGAACTGATTTCATTAAGTAAGCACCCAGCCTATGATAAGCAGGATATTGCTTGGGCAAACAGTGCACAGGCAAAACTTTTCCAAGAACAACTATATTCAACAGTTATCTTTGTTTATATTCACTGTAAATATACTTCCCTAATGTATGGCACAATACTAGCTCCTAATTTTTCTCTCTCACTGGATTTACACTTTTGTTAAGTGCATTGGCTTCATCAGTGGGCCTCCCAAATTGCCGCAGGCTACGTGAGAGCAGCTCATACCAGCCCAGTGTAAAAGGAACACATTTCCACTACAGGCACTGCAAACACAATTCTGTTTCATTCCTACTTGCAAATTCCCAGAGCTCCTTTGTCATTTTTCATTTCTGAATCCTTCCAAATTTACTTTCATTCCTTCTCATAATTCCATTGGAGCCCATCGGTGCTTGTAGCAGAGCACAACAACATGATTTTCCAAGCGATGGGAAACACAACCACGACATATCCCCATACAAGCCCTGAGCGGTCTACCGCAGCTCCCTGCAAAGCCCTTAGTTGAATTAGAGCCCAAACAGTTGTTTTCAGGTTATTGGACTGACTCCCATTCATGCTGGCTACCCGTAGACTGCGGCTCTGGCTTCCTCAGCACCTCTTCCTCATATCAGTAGCTATTTGCTTTCTGGTTTTCCATTTTAAGCTCACGCGTAAGTACCCTTTGGGATACGGGTCCATTACAGCTGCAGACCATAAACACTCGGAGCTGCCCACGCTGCCCTACGAGGCGCAAGCAGGGATCAGGCCATGCATAGCGGGCGCAGCGAAGGGGGCCTGGGGAGCCGCAGTACCTGAGCACAGCGAGCGGCTCCCTGCTAACTCTCATTACCTTCTCCGGCCTCCCAGAGCTGCGGCCGCTCCATTCTCTGCCTAGTGGCTAAATGCTACAGCTGCCTGTCAGTATCAAAGCACAAGGTTAATGGTTATATTAGCAACAGGAGCCTTTTTCTCAGTTCACATCAACATTGACGTGTCCTGAAGAGCCAGTCATGTATTCCTTCATGCTCTAAACCCCCCCGAATTCACTGGGAAATTTGACTGAACAAGAGTTCAGTCTTGCAACACAAGAGTTTCAGTGTCAGCTTCAAGACTCAGGAAAATTGAAAAAAATCCTCTGATTCATTTTAGCAGCCCTTAGAAGGTAAACTTACAATTATTTCTGTGATTATATCGTGTAGATTTTTATAGCTTACAAGCAAGAGCCATTTATGCTGGGCAAAGACCAGTGATATTTTCTGTATTTCTCTCCATGTGTCTTGCCTTACTACAATGATAGTTGCTATTCTCTGCCTCTGAAATAAACTGAATATTTAAACAATATAATTTTAGTCTTGTTTTGACTGAGCTCCAGTTAATTCATCTTCCTCCATTCCCTATCTCTCCTTCGCACTGAGAAAGCCTATACACAACACTATCTGTATTTTACAGATATAGGAAGCTACGAAAGAAAAGGATGAAGAAGGAAGAACTACATAAAAAAGATTTCACTGTTTCTGAAAGGATGATCATATGCTCATGTTGAAAGACAGGAGAAAATCTTGCAGATATCTGCCAGTATGATGTAGAAAATAACTCAAGCTCTACTTAAATAAAGTGCCAAGAAATAATTGAATAAAAATCCTTATATTAATACAATGAATTTACACTTAGTTTTAAATTAAATGTCCTTTTGGGGAGAAGGAAGAAAGTTGAGTTGATAGTGAAGGCATGAAGAATGTGAGCCTTTACTGGATGAGCTAGCCTCATACCAGGAGGGGATGTAGGGTATTTACACCAGACAGAGTGACATGTTGACATGACTATAGAGCATCAAGGACCTAGTGAGCCTACAGCTCATTCACAGCAAGCACAGGCATTTCTACAGATGGCAATTATATTAGTCTTACTGAGTTTACTGTGCTAGCATGGCTTACTGCTCTGGGACTGAATTGGGCTGGCCAGAGCCAAGCTGGGTATCCACCAGCCCATGGTTGTGCCTTCCAAACAGCCCTCAATTTACTGAAATGGTTGCTAGTGCAAAGTGAGCGTGAGCCGGAGCCTCTCCTCGTCTGTAAATGGCAGAAGTAATACCAAACGCTACGCTTCTCTCGAGGAAGCATCTAACCAAGGAGACATCAGGCACTGTGGAGAGGTATGGTGAAAAAACTGCAGATGCAAGGCTGCTTTCTCACTGCCAGGTGAAGGTGAAAGGTCTTCGTATAGCTTCTTTTTTAAATGATCATGCACATAAACTAGGAATAAAATAGGAATAAGTTAGCAACAGACTAACCAGGAGATGCTCAGGAAGACCTTATTAAAAAGTCAACGCATATGGCACTTCAAAAATGAAAATCCATTATTGTCACTTTCTTTTTGAAAATCCTATTTGAATACAGTCCTAAATATAAGGGCTTATTGTTAATTTGGAAAAAAAAAAAAACAAACCACAACAGCTGAATGAGAATAGAAGTGAGTTTGAGATCATAGTTCTCACTTACACTAGCACATCTGGCTAGCTGGATGGAGGCGCCAAACGTAAAGCATAAAGGTGGAAACAGGAAGGGACGTTTTCCAGAAGTTGGTAGTGACAGTGGCACTTAATCTGTAGACGTTCACTATACAAAAGAGCTAATGCCTGGTTTTTATGAGGGCTGAAACCCCTGAAAAACTGGAACTTCTAAGGGGGGGGGGGGGATGGTCTAGCCCTTTAGCATCTGAGGCATTATTTGTCTCAGGCTGAGCATGCAGAAACTGAGCCTTCCTAAATCTGTGTGCCATCCTGAAAATGCTGACTTTAATTTTTTAACCCTCTGCTAATTTGCCATAGTAATTTTTTATTTCCCAGCTCACTGTACCTGCAGGATGTACCCTGCTAGACAACTGCAGCATCTCTAGAGGAAATACCTTTTCCATCTACAGAAACAAATGTTATCAAGCTGGCAGGCTGAATGGAAAGAGTTCACTTTACGCCCAGAGACACTTGCCTCGGGCATCACGTCCCTGACATTCAGCTTTCACTGCCTGTGGCTTTGCCCCTCCCAGGCTGTTATTATCAGCCATCCTATGTTCTCACGTTCTGTGTATCTGCCAACAGATGTAGCAAAATTAAACCACATCTGTTGGATAATGTCTTAAGTTTCCTGTGCTGTTTAGGTCTCTTTGGCCTACAGTCTCCAAAGACAAATTTAAACTGCTGGTTTGCCTATGGCTTCAATCAGAGCTGCTCGCAGAGCTACGTGTGTGTGTGTGTGAGCCTTCTCCCGAAGTAATTTTCCTTGTTCCCTGTTTACAACAACCAGGCACCTCAGCACAAACTGTTTTTGACAGGGGAATAACATGTGTACTGTGCGGGAATATTTAGCACGAAAGATGTTCACTTCGCTGGAATTTGCATAGGAAAACTCTGCCCAGAGCCCTGACTGGGGAGCCTCATCTGATCTGCAGTGAGTGCAAATGGACAAACAAATTATTTCCCTTCCCCAAGACACTGTGCAGAATTTGCACAATTTCAAAGCTAGCTGGGAGGAGGAGTTTTACAAAGCCTTGGGGCAAGGTACTCAGAGGTGTTGTGAAATGCCAAAAGGATTTCTCAGTGGGCAAAACAAAGGTTATGTTTTAATATAGGAGAAAGATCTCAGATAATCAAGGGAGATCTTAAGATTTCCTCCTGCTACTCACCACTTGATGCTACCAAAACGTATGTTTTGTTACCTCCCAGGAGGCACGAATTAATGCTGTATTTGGCTGTCAGTGGGTTTCTATTGGTTTTCTTCTATTCAGCAATCACTGTCCTAGAGATGTCTCAATTCTCACACAGGAAAGAATGTTTTTACTGATAAAATTCCCCTAGGAATAACACCAAGTAGCATTCAGTTCAGCCAAAAAATATGCAGGCATATTACCAAATTGTTAGCTATTTGGACAACGAAGAATCTACATATAATCAGGCTTTTTTTTTTTTTTTTCCCCTTTTTTGGACTTTAAGAAGCAAATCCTATTCCCCTTTGGGTTTCTTTGCTGGGCATAAGAAGATCCCTCCTCTGCCTCTACACCACAGCATGCTCATCCCTATCCTGGAAGCTGTCACTCAGCTGGCTGTGTGAGACAACAGCCATGTAACCAGTCTTGCTGGGTTGTGAACAGAGAATGTTTTCTATTTGTAATACTGGTGCTAAGTAAACGTTAGTATTTTCTTGATAAGAGCAGTTCTTAGTAATGAAAGAAACCATGCAGTAGGCATGAACGTTGGTGTGCCTTTAATCCATTAAATGGGCAAACTGAAGAGACAGTTCAGGTTCCAGTGCCTGACTATTCCTTGCTCTGCCAAAGCAGATTTCTGCCCTATTTGAAAGAAGTTATATCTATTTCAAAAGATAATGCAATTGCTTGATTTTCTGTGTCTCTGTGCCCCAGCTTGAAATTCAGAAAGAAAAGATTCCCTGAAGTTATTTAATAGTAAGTGGTTCTGAGAAAGCTGGAAATCAAATATAATAGATATATTTTCTGGTACTGAGGTGTTTCTGTGGATGTGGAAAAGGATTAGATGATCTCTTTAGCTCCCTGCCAGACCATCTCCTATGATTACATGCAATCAAAAAAACCCTAGATCAGTCAGCCAATACTTCTCCTAAATACTCCACGGTTCCCTTTTTTCCCCCAAGTACTATTTTGAATGGCAGAGAAGGGTGACTTGGTTGTTTTTTAAGGTGTGAGCTGAAAGACTGGAGTTGGTTTTCATTTATGCCAAGCTGTTTTACCAACTGTTCATGGTTTCGGTTTTATAAATTGTGGGTTACTGAGTGGTCAGTTCTCTTGCTCTTTGGGCTGATTTGGCATTTAAACTTCAGAAATGTAGGTGTGGGCTATTTGAGTCTCAGTTCCAGCCGCAGCACTGAATTCCTCTATAGCTATTAGCATATCTTTCATGCTTCCTGTCTCTGCCATCACTGCCCCTAAGTAGCCGCTACCACTTCTTCATTCATTCGCTGCCTCTGCTGTTCACCACTGGCCCTCTGTGAATTGCTGTTCCTTGGCCACTAACCACAGATTTCTAGGGAGAAATGTAATTTATAGACTTACACTTATCTATGGATCCTCAGACTACTCCATCTTCCATTTTATAAACCACATTATAATGTAGTATATCACAATTTATCCCACCTCTCAAAACAGAACATCAATGCCATGGTCCACACTCCCTTCCCTTTGTCCTATACTGTCTTTCTGCCCTGGGATCCCTATTGTATGTCCACATTTTCCTTCTCCACTTGAACAAACCAGGACGCCAGGCCACAGTTTGTGGTCTCCATAAGTAATAAAACACGAATCTTGATTATACTCTCCTTTACATCAGTTGCCACTTTAATCATGCAATAATTTTAATGAAATCCATGGTGCTATTTCAGAGCTAGTGTAATTAAGATGAGAAACCTCGTCTTTCTACAGTGTTAAGTAAATTGTTATCAGATGACATCTGCATGATGACATGTGTGAAGAGAGGTAGTGGTCCCAGCTCACCTTGCATTTGGCACTTACAGGGGTTCTTACCTGCCTGCTACTGCTCGCATTGCTTCCCTTCAGACCATGACTCCACTTCTGTAGGTTCAGACCCTCAGTTAAATTAGAAAGTTATCATAGTTCTACAGAAAAATCGTAAGAGCAAATGAAGGTTAGCAAATGCTACGATATTCATGCTTCTTTCCACTTTTCAGTGTTAACTGTGGCTCCCAAGGTTTAGATACTGTGGTAGAAAGTCAGGCAGGGCACAGCCTGACTTTTTAGTTCTGGATTTATTTATTTATCCTACCTCCAACAGGACTTTGCAAAGCCCTACAAGTATTTTCAGGAAAATATATTTATTCAAAATCTTCCAGTATTTCCTCAAAGATTAAAAAAAGGTGGATTCAAATCTTACAAAACATTTTTCTTGTTCTGTTTATCTTTCCCTTATCCTGTTTTGTTGCTGGAAGGGAAAAAAAGTTGATAGAAGAAAGAAAAAATCCTAAAAAAAAAAGTAACGAAAAATAAATTAAAAACTGTTCTGATGACCCCTTAGCTCTGGTCCTAGAAAATTTTGTGAGCAGTATCAAGCCAAACAGAATTTTAGTCTAATCTTTTAACTAAAAAAAGTCTTGCTTTACAGGTTCTGCTCAACAGGGGTGGCTCACATTTATTGCATACTCCATATCTATCACTGGTCGTGCTTTCTCTTCTGACCTCCAAGACAAAGCCGCTTTCCCAAAGAGTAGTAGCTGGTTTGTAGGTCACCTGCTTTGCTTCCCCTTTGACTTTTCTGTACAGCTCTTCTCAATTTTTTCTGTGCTTCCTCCCCCTTCTGCCCTTTTTCCACCCTTAGTTTCTACAGTATTGTTCCTGCTCGCTTTTCAGCTATTGAGAGACGTGTATTTTTAGCAGACATGTCTCTTCTCGTCTACTTGGAGGCAAGTGATCATGTTAGTGGGAGGGCACCACAGACAGACTGGATCATCGTCCTTCCTCATGGCAGCCTAACCATTATGGTCTTTGCCTTGGGATGGGTGGCAGAAGGGGTATCTTCCTGGCACCCACACGTGTCCACTGAGGGGGTGGACTCAGGGGAACCCTTCTGCCAACGCCAAAATCAGGTTTCAATCAAATCATACCATGTGCTTAATTTAAAAGCAGTGATATTTTAAAATCATGACACAATTGCAGTTCATATTGTTCTTTGCAGAGTCTTATCAGATATCCAGATAACAGATTCAAATCTTTTTTCTGCACTTACGAGGTATAGAAACCTTTTTGTTTCTTTTTTGTGATAAAAAATGGTTTCTGGTCTCACATGATTGTAGGGCCTGAAGTACTAAGTAAAACATAGAATAAAATTTAAAAAAAGAGTGGGTATTGATAACACTCAACCTGACTGAAATATAGAGATTTAGAGGCAGTAAACTGGTGCCTGTGCACCAGTATGTAGCTGAAATGAGAATAGGATGCTTACAAAGTGAATTAAAAAGGCAAGACAAAAAAACCCCCACAGTTTTTCCATTTCATGGAATTGTAATGTCAGCGTTAGAACTTCTAGTTTAATATGTATGGGCTGTTTATCAGGAAAAAAAATCATCATTTTGTTCAAGTATGGAAACCATCATTCAGTAGGTGGGACAGATTGGCTTTTCCACAGCACCTGGCTCAGATGTCACCTATTTAAGATGTCAGATTACATGGATGGGCAGGTAAAGGGAACATAACTGTAGCGCAAATTCATTTGTTGCTTAAAAATGGGGCTTTGAAATATGAAAGAAAAATGGAGAGGACATGCAGAAGATAATATTCAAATTAAGTGGAAATAACTATAATGAATCAGGCTGTCAAAACCTAAGCTTAATACTGGATACTTCCTTAAACTTGAACATTAGGATTCAAAACATTTTGTACATACAATTTTTTTTTTGTGTATCCTTATGTGGAAAGTGGACTAAATCTTGGATTTTTTCCTGATAAATATGCAAAAGGTTAATATATTCCACCACATACAGGCCATGTTTCACATAATTTGAACAATTTAATTATGCAAGTATTAGATATGCAGCGGGTAACTCCAACAGGAACTATGGTTTAATATAGTTTGGTGTCAACGATCTGACAAACTGGCAGGTAAGCTAGAACTATTTAAGTCAAAAATAAAAAAAAAGGCAGAACAGCATGATTTCTAGAGAACAAAAGTTCATCTTTGGGTCTGCTCCTAGTTATACTGGCATGAATCAGAAGTAACTCCTACAAAACAAGATTGGAGGAGCAAACATTTGCTGTTGAACTGCACAAGTCCTGGAAAGGGAACTTCAGTGTTCTTGTTATTTACATTTGCCTTTTAATGTCATCCTTTGGATTTTCATCTTTGGTGTTCTATACAGATTTAACTGGGCTCTCAGGCAAAAATACATAATTATGAAGTTTTCTAAAACCTGTATTATTTAATTCACTGACCATCTGTTGGATAAATACCTAATTAATCCTCTTTGTTATTTATAGATCGTATGACTATATGTTCTAAAAAGAGCTGCTTCAGTCTTCTGGGTAAGTACTGAATAAATCTGAAATAAAAATGTTTAGGTATTTTTGAAGTAAAATTAAACAAACACTTCTATAGTGCAGCAAAGACACTAAAAATGCTTTTTTTGTTGTTGAATCCTTTATAAATGAAGGAAAAAAATGCATACCATTTGTTGCTCTTTTACCTGTGTAAGACAGAACTTAGACCCCAGAACTGCCTGTGACAGTGCTGTGGAAAGCATTTGGTGTTCAAAGTCAGAAATACACAGCTGATGCTTCCCCGCCTAACACCTACATGGCGAACACAGGCTTTGCATAAGAAGGGAAAAGCCAAAATAACAGAATGGAGCCTGACAAGGAATAACTATTGCCCTTGCCATGTTTACCCATGGACAGCCCCTCAGAAACACACACCGTTTCACAAACCGCTACAAACAGGGTCCCAATCTGATCTTGTCACTAGGAGGCTCGTGGAAGGGAAAAGAGTGAAAACACACCGATAATAACCGGAGAAAGAAAACCTTGGCTTGCTCTAGCTGTTGAGGGCAGATGAGTGTGGGATCTCTCCTGCCTGAGTCACTCTTGGCTTTTGCTGCCGGCCACAAAGGCAAACTACATTTGCAAGCTGGAGTGCCTGGCCATACTATCGAGCTGTCTGCCTAGATACGTTTCCAGCACGTTGCTCCTATACCTGATGATCACCTTTTGTTGAAGTGTATACAAGAGAATATGGAGGATAATTTGGGCAAAACAGATTACTGGACTGGGCATACAACTGGATGACAGAAGCACTTTTCTCCACTTGCCATCTTAGGCAAGCTACACTGTAAATCTCTTTTTCCAAACTTTTAATAAGGTTAATAATACATGAGATCTTACAGATTTGTATTTTCAATTAGCCTGTACAGGCCTTCCACCAAACATAAAAAACCTATAAATGCAAGGATGCTCCCTGCCTGCTAAACAGACATATTTCTGATGATCAATTCCTGCTCCTGTGTACAGGGGCATTTTGTACCTTACATTTTATACAATATTTGCATAGATCTGGAAGGTGGTAAACCATTTCTTCTTATTGGGTTACAGCTATTCCTCCATGTTTTCTGAGGTAAATACTCATTAAGTCATTCTTATCAACAAATTAATACATGTGTTTTTTTAAGAACCCACTCAGAATGCTAATTTTAGGAAGACATTTGAACAAGAAGCAAAATTTCTCTATATGCAATTTATACATCCACTTGAAAATATGGTTTTGTAATGAAATGCTGAGAGGTTCTTAATTATTGCAGCTTTAGTGGCGCCATTATAATACTAAGAAGAGACCATCTAAAGAATAATTCCCTTCAGCAGAGATTTGCTGACTACACACCTGCTTCAGCAAATGAACATAGAATACAGTGTCAAAGCATCCTTCTGACTTAGTGCTGTTTTCCCACTCTCTTGGTCTCAGTATATCTTGCACATGACTGACAAGTATATCTGCAAAATAATAAAATCTGAGGAAAAAAAATAGCCTTCTAGTTAGTGTTTCTGCTGATGTATTAATTCATTTCACTACCTATGTGATATCACCATTATGCCTAAGCAGATTTTATGAGAAGACTCACTGAAGTGAAAATCAAGCCAACGAATCGTTTAATATGAACTAATGAAAACCAGATATAAAAGGCTTTCACAACTGGTTTGGAGCTTTAATTGTTGAGCTGATGTAAATTCAGAGCACTCCTAAGTAAAGCAAAGGGACTGCAATGCAGAAAATGGGATCACTTTATGATAATTGGTTTTAATTAAATAGTCATATAAACAGCTCTGTCCTGCAAGATACTAAGTGAAATAAAGAGTTTGCAAGGTAAAAGTTGGAATTGCTAAAGAGTGTGAAAATGGCAAGTGCATTATCATTTGTGCCTTCTGCCTTGTACTTCAGCTATAACTGCTGATGAATCTATCTTGCTATAACGTAAATAATCAATCTTGTCACAGTGGCATTTATTTTTGCTTGATCATCAAATGCTTCTTCACTGTACAACCTGAAACTCAAATGAACTGGGTATGACTGATTTCATGTTTGAGCCTCTCCCATTGTTATACTGCAGTATTGCTCATAATGCCAAGTCATGGACCTGGAGTCCACTGTCTTAATGTGTTTGTCCCTTGACTGTACTCGTTAAACTCCTGCTGTGGTGAAATATGCCCACAGACAAATATCAGTATGATTTCTGTGAGACACTTTACATTTCCACATCGATAGGCACTTAACAAATAAAAAAGAAGAAAAAAACATGTATAACACTTTTCCCCCAGCTGTGTTCCAGAAATGCTGAAGAAGATTTGAAAAACGTATTTTGCATTTTATCTATATCTATATCTATATCTATATCTATATCTATATGACTTTGCATTTTACATAACAATCCTGGGAAGCAATGGCTATAGTACACTCCGTAGAGTTCATTCTTCACTACTTTTTTTCTTATACTGCTGTCATATGCCTTCAGTGGGTATTTAATATTCAGATTTGACGATACTTCCCACGCACTTTGCTCTCATCTTGAATTGGTGGAAACAGTCAACCTGTGGATACTGCAAGGGAGGATCAAGCCCTATATTCCTAAAAACACCATGCTGAATGGCACCTGTTTTTCAGATTATTTAAATTCCATACAGCCCACATGAACTGGGAGCCATATTTAACCAGAATTCAGTGTTATGTAATAAAAGTCATGCAGAAAGGAGGGAAAAAGTATCTCCTCACACTGAAGGGATTATCAAAGCTTCATATTCTGGAATTTAAGTTTTTATTATGTGCAGAGACTTAAGTACCCTCCAGGATAGGGGTCTAGAACTTATTCTAGAGCAGAATAAGTTCTGTTCCAGTAATCACCTAATTTTGGCCATCTTTCATATTTCAATATACACTTTTAGCTAAAGTAATTTCTAGATTTCTAAGCTAAAAGATAATTACTTTGAGGTAAAGAAAACTTGAAAAGTCATATCCATCCAAACCCTCCATCTAAAAAGGCACCAGAACAGAATTCAAGGAAAGAAGGGATTCTTCAGGGTACGACAAAGGGAAAAGCCACACACCAGTAGACCTGGGCAGCCTGCATGCGTTGATCTAAACTGAGGAGGGAGAAAGACTGTTCTGGACTATGCTTCACTTTCCATGGGACCATTTCACCACTCTGATAGAACCTAAATGCAGTCTTATCTTACTGTGTCCTCATCCTTTTCGATCTACTGCCATGAGAATTGGTGCGCGGCCTAGCTAAACAGCAGGAGTCAGAGGAAGATGCTCCAAGCACCACGGAGATCCTTGCAGAAGGACCTTTGCTAGTACAAACACTCAGCTTCTTCCTGCATTATGGTCTCTCCATTTCTCTCGCACCCAGTTTCTGGTGCTCCTGATTTTTCCCTGTTCTGAGGTAGAGTTATAGGGGTCCATTCTTCACTTTCAGAAACATGACAGTTCTTTTGCTTCAGAAAGTCAACACATTACATGCCACAGAGCTGAATCAATGTAGGAAAAAACTGCCCAATGTCACTAAGCTCCCTTAAGCCAGAGGACAGAACCCTAAAATGAGTCATATAAACTGTGGAAAGCCCAAGGTTTGTTCTGGTGCTGGTACAACAATATGGATAGAGTTTGATGTCATACCATCTCATCACTGGCCAGAAGATGGCTTAGGCTCTTGCTTTCCAGGTGCATCATGGTGTTGAGAGAAGGATCATCACAAGCTGTGGGAGGAAAATGGGTCCATACTCCATTTTTGCGAAATGTTTAGGAAGCTGGAGAAGGTTTACGCCAGTGTCTTGTGATTCAACCATGCAGCTTAGAAGGGCACAGTTGTTCCCTGTGCAGGATGTCCTTTGGCAGTATAGAAGTCCTTACGGCTCTCAGTCTGACAGTTCCCTAGTAGCTTTTTGTGGCATGTTGAATTCCATCCTGCTTGTTGAAATGTATGGTTTAAAATGAGTGAAGAATAACGTTTGATAGGTTCTATTTAGCATGCACGTTCATCGATCTCAGGGGAACCTGGATTAGAAAGGTCCATGAGGAAGGTAACAATCCATAAAAATCAAATGTAACAGTGTGCCTAATACTTAGTGGCAGAATCAATATCTGAAGGACTTTCTGTTTTGATGCCTTTTTTTTTGAATGATGCCACAGAAACCTTACCGCTGCAAGACTGATGAATGGAGTCAGCAGAGGTGATCTGACAAACGCGGGTGAAAATGAACTCAGAATCTAGCCTCCCTGAAAAAGACTGACTTTAATCGTTTCATTCATGAAGATAAAGTAACTACAGGGAATCTAGTTTTATCCGGGGCGCTCCTGTTTCAGTTGATTTGTCTTTTTACATATTGGAAATATGCTTCAGCCCACAAACATCAGCATTTCCTTTGAAAAGGTTTGACTTAACTAGCTGACTTTGTTTGGAGATGCAACAAATTTATGCCACAATTAGTATTCACTTTTGAAGCAGCAAAACATTCTGCAGAATGTGGACCTTTCTGTTCCTGCCAGCTTCATTCTTACTTTCCTCTGTTGTGTGTGCTTGAATGAAAAAAACCCCTGAATTCAGCACATTTTGATTTTTTTGCAAGACAAAGTTAATTTTGTGTTTTCCTCATATATCTTCATTATGCTGGGCATAATTATCAGGCCATCCAAAGCAAACTCTTTGTTTAATGCATACATAAGTACAAGTACATATGCTCTATCTCATTATTTCTCCATTTTCACTGGAAATATTAAGAAAAGAGCTAGCTATAGCGTACAGATGAGTGGATGAAGGACCCAGTCTTCGGAATTCATTTACCCCTATGTCTCCCTAATTATATATTATTTTTTGAAGTACTCAGCACATACTCTTCAGCATGACTAGCTTTCTTCTGTCTACCCATTAGCGGAAGCACCATTACATATTGCATTTGCTCTCAGATTAGCACAGTCGGCCTCCCTGGTACAGTGGAGCACCCAGAGAGATCAATCCAGCGACGGTCTATTGATTTCTGGTATCAATACCTGATGGCTCCTGCCTCAGCTCTACCTGGATAACCTTCCTTGGAGAGCACACGCTGAGAAAGCCTGTCGCTTTTCCCCACCAGATGGCAATGCGACAGCAAGAGGCCTACTTCATCTGGTAGGAGGGAAGCAAACAGCACTTTCCTTGTTGCAAGTCATTTCCATGTGGAAATTCACCCTGTTGCAAGTCTTTTCCAAGTCATTTCCATTTCATGGATGACGGAATTACTTGGAAGAGCATTCTTGCTTACTTCTTTCCTCCCCATTTTTTTTTTCTTTCATTCAGTCTTTTGATTTTTTTCTACATTACCTACTCTTGTTTACAGCTAGAATGTTCATTTATCTTTTCTATATCAAACCAGGCTTTTATTCTCTCCTTTGCATTGTAATCATCCACAGCAAAGTATAATAACAATACTTAGCATGTACATAAGGCTTAACATCTTCAAAGCACTGTAAAAAATATCCCCATTTCTGCGAGGTAGGTAAGCAGAGTGAGTCAGCTATGCTTTACAGAGAGAGCAAGTGAAGCAGTTAGGTAAGAAACGCAGCTAAGGAGAGACCAAATTAGCGGCAACCATGACTCAGAAGTTCTTTCCAATCTTAGGTGTTGGCCATTAGATAACACAACTCTGCTGCTGTATTTACAGCTATTTCTCTTTGTTCTCTTTCAAATGCCCAGACCCAGGTTTTGTATTTGTTTTGGAAGCACATTTCTTCATTTCATCTCAGAATATGATAGAATTTTTTTCCCCTACTTGTATTTCAAAGCAGAATTCTTTTGCTGCTCAACTAAAGCAAGGTTCTTCTTACTGGTACCTCTGTTTGTAGTTCAAAGCAGGTTTTTTTGATTTCTTGTAGTTCAAAGCAGTGGTCTTTCTCTTGTAGTCTAAAACCAGGGTTCTTTTTAGCTCAACCCTAGATAATTTGTTCATCTCAGTGAATTAGATATGCTATGCATAAGTATTCTGGATATTAACTCTTTCCATCAATACCAAGACTAATCACAGTCAGTTTCAAAATCTTACTGCTTCCCATCATCTCCTTTGGCTGGCTGTTTCTCTCATGACCCCTGACGTTTTCTATTTCATATCTAATAGTGACAATATATTCAGTGCAGACATAGACATGCATAGTGCTTAGACAACTTTTTCAAATGGAGCTTCTGTATTTGTCTGATTTTGGGGGGAGTGCTTGTTTTGGGACACTGACATGGCTAGAAATAATTCCCACCATCCTCTGTGTTTCTGAAAATGTACTCCTGACTTTTTTCCTACTTTCTGAAGTGCAGAGGAGTTCCTGGTTTGTGTTTCTCTTCCTTTGCCCTGATACTCCAGAACACCAGGCTAGTGGCTATAGCTAATGACCAACTGTACAAGCAATGCAGTGAATTTAGTTACCTGACACATAGGATACTGGCTAATACATATTGTACTTTGAAAAACAGACTTTTTCCTCTCACTTCTTCATACCATCAGCCTTTTTCTGCACATAACAAAAATGAGATAGAAATCCTCTAATCCAGACAAACATTATTTTAAAAAAACATTTCATGAAATGTCTCTCACTGGGTATTTTGGGACAACCTAAAATTACCAAATGCAATTTGGAGACACTAGCTTGTTCCACTGATCAATTTTTAACCCTTACTTATCCTACATTTCAAAATGTCTCTCTGTGGCATGTCGCTGGAAAAGATCTGTGCTGACAGTGTTCTATGATACATTATAATATAATGCTGTACTGAAAAGGAAACAAATAACTGGGAAACATATATTTAAATCTACACAACGTTTAGGAGAGAGGAATGAAACTAGAAAGACTGCACAATGGGGTCTTTGGAAGAGATTTTCAGCTGTGGGCTACCTCCTTGTGTGCTTGTTTCAACTACCAATTGCACCTTGTGCCCTTCGGCCTCAGTGATAGTATTTAGCAAGGAGGAGGAGTACCTACAGACCTGACATGGCAGAGATAGAAAGGGCCCTGCAAATTAACAGAGTTTTCCAAACTATGTGAGTGTTTGCTTTTCCACCTGCAAAATGGGTTTGATAACCTCTGTTTCTCTTAGTGATGACAGAAACTTATCTCAGTTAGTCATACCATCAACTGGTGTAAATGTGGTGTGGCTCCATCTATCATGCATATGCTATTCTTATACAGACCATGTAACAGACGTATGTTCTGGTCTTTGATTAATAATACATAAAGTGGTCTCATTTCAAGCATGGAACATTAAAAAACTAGAACTACAGTTCTGGCAATGGAAAATTTTTACTACCTCACCGTGTGTGCTGTAGTCTGAAAGAGCGAGTGCTCATCTGGCCTCAAATGTCACCACGCCATTAAAAACAAGAGGCCTTGGGGTTCCCCATTGTGTGACTGGGGCTTTAAATTCTTATATAATTGCCCATTTCGTGTCTGCTTGTGTGCTGAAAATCCGGTCTCAACAAAGTTAATTTTTTCACCTAGTACTCCCTCTGCTCCTTTCTGAAGAAGAAAAAACAGATTTCCTGCGAATTGGCTAGAAGCTCTGTTAGCTTTCCTCTCTCTCTGGAGGAACGCATTTTAGTCATGGGAGTGCAGCTGATAATGGCTGTAGAAATAACACTTCAGCTCAAAGTTTCTTTAAGCACTACTTTGTCTGTCACCTGAGTATTCTCAGGAGTAAAAACGGTTATTCTACCTGCATTGAAAAATGTGTGTATTTTTGAAAGCACTTCTCTCTCACCCACAAATATGCACACACAATACCTACCTCTGCTGACCAAAAAGCACTTACACTTACCAGTATACTCCCGTTTAAGTCCTCCCCACAAGTTTCTCCTATTCCTTCTTGCTTTATTAGTAAGAGATTTGTTATTTTCCAGAGAGAATATTCCTGCCATTTAATATGTGGGAATACAAAGTCCATCTTCTCAGTCTTATCTGACAGAAGGAGGGATTGGGTCCCCAGAAAGATAGAAAAATAAAGACAGAATTGCTCCATCTAGTAGCACCAATGACTCAATAATTTTATCTACCCTCCTTTGTATCTACATTCAGTGGAAAGCTAAGAAATGATGTTAAATAATTTTGCATCAAATTCTCTTTAAGCCAATATATTCCTACCTCCCAAAAGAGTAGCTGTGGTCATAGCACGCACCCACAGGGAAGCCAGCAGAGCACGCCTACGCGTGCATGGCAGCCTAACAGCCTACATCAGCTGCCGTGCTCTTCACGCCTCTTGTAAAATATCAGGCTCTTTTATACATTGATAAAGGAGACATGGATAGGTCTAAGATCAATACTAAGGAATCTAGTTTATTCCTCTGCATGTTATTTCACAGCTGTATCCTACCGCCATGAAAATAGCCAGCTTACTTTCACATACCCAGCTAACTATCCAGAATCTTTGTTTTCCCCAATGTAGCTATGCCTACAACATAAATACAACACAAAACAAAATAAATACAACATTAGGAGTGGAGCTAGATCTAGTGAGTTCACAGGGAGTTTAATTTGATGTAACGTAGTTGGTAACGAGGTTGAAATTCCCCACTGACATGTATGGTTCAATCCTATGAAGTATGTATGTAAAGAGCTGAGGACCTCCTCACTGACAGTGTTCAAAATTCACAGGCTGAACAGCTCACCAGGAAAAAACGGGGGCCTTGTTTTCCGACAGGTCTCTGGCAGGTGACCTGAGCATCGGTGTGAACTACACCTCTCACAGTGATGTCCCCTGGTCACTGTGGAAACCCTTTCCAGTAAAAAGACATCAGCACCACAGTAGGTGGGAGACAGTGGTAGCTGCCTGGGAACTACCATGAGATGGTTCCTGGACAGGCTAGGATGGACACTCTGCTTACACTTCTGCCAGGAAAACAGTCCCTCTATTCCCCCCCTCACCAATCGCTCTGGATAGCTCTCAATGCAGTGCTTGTAAAAGTAGGTCTGAATGACTCATTTGCAAGGAGTAATTTATCAAATTGATTTAGTCTCATTTCCTGTTTGTGGGACTAGCCACATGCAAGTCACGATTTCCTCAAATGTATTCATTATCCAAAGTTAATTTTGTTTAACCATGTGGACTGAATATGAACTGTTCTCTGTATTTGATCTCCTTTGCTCCAAAAAGATTGGCAAATAATTGTAGGAGGTCAAATCTATCATTTGGCTTCACTTCTGTTTCTTGACCGAGTGAAAGCAGTGTTGGATGGGAAAGCTGCAAAAAGGGGGTTTGGTAGATGCCCTGCATGTGACTCCAGGAATGAGAAGGATGGGATGGCTCCGGCTTTCACATCTTGTGTAAATGACCGCTGGCTGGCATGCAGAGGGCCGGCGTGAATTCCAGTCAATAGCATCACTGGGAGAAATGGCTGCCTTGTGCTCATTTCAGTGACTGACATCCCCATGCAGATCTTTCATCAGCATACAGCAAGACTGAGCCACTGAGGAACTGGTCCCTGACTTGTTCACCTCTTTGCTAAGAGCTTATAAAAATTATTTTTTACTCACTGTAAACTACAGCACATCTTTTTTAAATCCCATTATATAACTTTTTTCTGTGACTGACTCATCTCTCCATTATGTCACTGTTATATTAGTAAACGCACCGAAGGTGTTCCCGATTTAAACAAACAAGCAAGAGGGCAATCAGTCCCTACATACTCAGGCAAACAATCGAGAAACTGAATTATAGATAGGCCTAAAGTAAATGTATGAATGTGTTCAAGCTGATTTGTTGACTCAGTTCTATAAACACCTCTTGGATTTTAATCTACACTCTTTGTTTTCTGTTTTTATGCATCATTCTATTTTTTTACAATTCATCTTTTGTGTTAGATTTCTTCATGTATTTTGTCATTCAGAGGCTTATGAATGCAGCACATTTCAAGATGTGGATGTGATATATATTTGTTTTTCTCAGGGGAAAAAAAAAAAAAGCATAAAGAGTGAAGAGTATGTAAAACCCAGCAACAGCAGCATCTGCAATAACAAAAGCAACAAGACTTGCTATTCATATCTTAACCAAACCTGCATTTCCCATTGTATTTTACCGAGGTATCTGATTTTATCTAGGCACTGTCTGTCCCTCTCGGTCTCCTATACTCTCCTTGGTGTACATCTCCACTGTGGGGTTGGTCTGCTGAGCCTTCCTGCCTCTTCCATTGTCACTAAAATCACGTTAGACCTCCCAGTTAGAGTCTATCAGTGGATTAAATGGCTAGCATAATTGCTTCCTTTACCTCACAATCTTCCTAACCTTAAAAACATCAAAAAAACCCTAGAGTTTTTGTTTTCAGGGGAAGAATGGGATACACAAGCTTTTTAAGACTGAGAAGAACAGCATCTGAGTCCATGCTACTCAACGCCTAAGATTATCAACCCCAAATGCAGACCAGGGCAAAAAAAAAAGCACACAGGAGAGAAAGCAGTTTCAGAGTGGTAGCTTAAAAAGAAACAGGCAGCTATTTCTAGCAAAAGAAAAAGTAAATTGTATTGATTTTACCACAACTGTGTTGGGTATATGGATGTGAAAATCAACTTGAATTAAGTGTTTACCTATTTGTCCTTTAGTTTGTATGTCTGCATTTTCTTCCTCAAATAAATAGCCCCTCAGTCCTTCCTTCCTCTTTCTTTCTATCTTTATGTCCATCCTAACAAACCAACAAATGTTTAAACTAGCAAACAAATATTAGTAAATTGTTGCTGCTCCCCGTGACACTAGGTATATACCACTGTACTCAAACGAAGTCAGAGCAAACCCTGTCTGAATAAAAAACACATAGCAAGCCATTGGATCTGAATGTAACCCATTTTACATCTGCTTAACACCAGCACAACAGAACAATTAGGTCGCTCATTTGTACAGTATGTCTAACAGTGTATTGGATTGGTGGCTTTTCTAATTACTGTTCTATGCACTGGATTTTCATGCGTATAGATATTTTGTGGCCTGATCATAATTGCTTCATTTAGTTCCATAAATCTATTTTAGCTATAGATTGTTTTATCTAAAATGAACTAGATATAGAAGCAGATACATTTTGTATTACTAATTGTTTAACCACATGTCCTAGATATAGCATCTCAAATTTATAACTGCAAATTGAAGGCTAACTCCTTAGCTCCTGTTTTTTTTTTTCCCCTCCCTGACATAAGTTTGGTAGCCACGCTTCATTAAACCCCTGAAGTAAATTACTTTGACAAGATCTCAACTAATTCTTCTGGCTCCTGGACCTTTCCTTGGAAGTGTGGAACACAGTCCCTCTGTGGCTCATACTTAAACTCTTGTCTTCTTTTTTTTTTTTAATCCATGTCACTTTTATCTAGCACTCATCCTACATGTGTGACCAGCAGCTGAAACTAGGCTGTTGTTGGTTTCTAAATATATATCACTGTGTGAACACTTTCAAATAAGTACTGATACTCCAGTGAAGTGATGAATTCAGCTGCTAACGTTGTATTAGACCCATTCCGTTAAAATCATTGCAGGATCCATTTTAGACACATAAGACCTTAAGGTTACCTGGTTCTTCCTCCTGCCAAGGCAAGACTGCCTCTTATAGTGTGTTATCTTCCACTGCTTCTCAGGCATCTCAGGAAATAGGTCTTTTAGCACATTTCAAGGGAAACACTTCCCTTCTGATAGGAAGCAATATTCAGTTTGAATTCTCTTACTATTAAATTTAGATTCTTTTCCATCCAGTGTCACACTAACAAATCTGCCTACTCTTGTCTCTTCAGTGTTCAGGATCAGTATTTCGAGGCTATTTGGAAGTTCATTAAGACACATCCCTCACTGAGCTAGGAAATGCCAGATCCCCGTTTGGCTGTATAGTGTTAATTGTCCCCTTCCCGGCATATCCTGAGAAAAAGGATAATATAGGAACAGACTGTAAATATAATTCATATTTGTTTTTCCTGAAGACTGTGAGAAACTCGGGCATGTTCTTCCACACCGCATGCAGTCATCTCAAAGTCTTTGAGGCTGATATACTTCACAATGGCACTGAGGCAAAACAGCAACACCCTTACTGAAGCCAATGGCCTTATCAGGCCTATTTAAAACCTGCAAGAGAGGAGGAGATCAGGAACAAAGGAAATACATAAGGTGCAATTCGGATGAAGGTCTATTAACTTTTCTTTTCTGGTTAGAATTTCATTTTATAATTTCCTGCTCACAGTTCCATTCTCTGTTCTTCTTATTTCTCTCCTCAGTGGTGTTTGAAGTTGCTTCCAAGCCAGGGTCTTTTCAGCCAGTTTCAATCCTTTTGACTGCTCTCACATCCAAATCAATTTGAATTATTGTTATTTTTTCTATTCAAGAAAGGTTATGCATGGGCAGTCTGGAGTTTCTAGGACAAAAGTCAAACCAGCTGCCCACAGACTTCTCATGTTGCTTGCTGTTTGTATTTGAAATCTCACAGAAAAGGAAAATTATTTTCTGCACAGTGCATCTGGGAACAATTGATAGAGTTTATGAGGCCAGCAGAAACTCAAGGTGTATTTAAGCAGGTTTTGGAGCACTGTAACAAAGGCCTGACCCCAAGCCAGCTGAAGTAAATGGAAGAAAATTCCCACTGATTCCTGTGGTCTCTTTGGATCAGTCCCTTAGTCACTTAAGCCAAAGGACACAGTAAGGCACTTCAGTAATTAGCAATGCCTGACTTCTTTGCCAGTGACACAACCTCTGGGGGCAGCATATGTACTCTCTGTTTTCTGACTTAGCCTCAGAGCAGGGGCATGGAAAACTCATTTGATATAAGTACCTTAAAGTGATTTTAAAGCCTCACTGCATCTCTGCTGGCCCTCCAACCTCTGTGGCTTTGGAGGTTGTATATGGACCTAAGGTGATCAAGGATGCAAGACAAGCACAGATTACTGCTCCTTCTGTGTATATGAGATTCGTACCCTAACGCTTTGTTTCAATAAGGAAGCTGCAGAGAATAAAGCATCAAGGGCTAAAAGAAGATTTTTCACTGAAGAAAGTAAGCAAAATGCTGAATTTATGCACCAGGTTTGTTTCACAGAAGCCCTCACTCAGCTTGTTTCTTACTATAACATGGCTTTTTGCTGCCATGCCAATTTCCTGATCCTGGACCAGCTTGTTGCTCAGTCTAGAGCAGCCCACCACGCAGGTGAGCCGCCCCTGGTGCACTGCATAGCATCTAGGATTGCTGTCAGCTCTTCTCATGAAATATACTGTGTCCTAGTCTCTTTCACTGACTCCAGAGTGTATCTATCTGTGTAATTCTGCAGAAAATGATGGTGTTCTTTTCCAACTAATGTGAATAAGAAGAATCTGGCCAACACAATTCAGCCATATTTTATATAACTTTTTTGTAATATACCATGTATTCCTAAAGACTTTATGCAGTTTAGCAACAAAATTGATGGGTTATATAGGAAAAAAACCGCAAAGAGAAAATTAAGAGGTATAGGCAGGTGCTAAAAGGTACATCTTCAGCTGAAATTTGGAAGAAGATGGAGAGTTTATGAGGCAAAGAACTATAGGGAATCAGTTTCAGATGTCAGGAACTGCAGTAAAAAATGCGTCAGGAACCACAAGTGGTGAGTTGTAAAGAGTCGCAATGAAAATTCAGCTGTAAGATGAGCATGAAAAATAAGAAGGATGACTGAGAAAGAAAACACCCAATGAAATATACTGGGGCAAGGTTTGTGTAGAGCTCAAGGAATACGAAGTCCAAGTGAGAAATAAATAGGGAGCTCACAAGAGAGGCAATGCTGCCTTTTTGAGAAGGTGGGTAGAGCCCCAGGAACCTGCTGCTTGGGAATGCCACGGAAGAGAGAAGTGAACTAGCTGAGGTAAGTGTATACCAATAACATGGCAGAGGAATCCAGCAGGCATAAAAGCAAGCAAAGGCAGGCTTGGGCAGTGCTAGGTAATTGCAATGTCAGTAGGATGCATGCTGTTTTCCCTGGGAAGAGATTGCTTTGGAGCACCTGTCTCTCTACAGATATCTTTGTAGTATCACTCCGTTATCGCAGTACCCCACAAATTTAAAGACCATTATTTATCCCTAGAGATTATCATTCCAAAGGTACAGGTCTAGGAACGGAGGCACAGAATCAGATTGTTGCGTTATATATGTGCTTACTTGGAGCATGACGGAGGAGCTGAGCAATGCTTGTGCATTGATTAAAATTGCTTCTTCTCTTCAGACTTGCCATACGAACAGGTGAGCTGTCTCTCTCAGTCCACAATGCTGCGAATGACCAAAATATCCAATAAAAGTAGTATATATACATAATTTTCGGTTTAGTATTGCCCCCGGGCCTGACCAGAGGGATTGAAAATGCTGGGCTTTTCCCATCACACTAAGGGCACTTAAGGAAGTGAGAGCTCTTCTTTCTTTGAAACGGGCAAGAAACCATGGTGTTACATTTGAAATTATCTCTGGCTGTCCCTTTTCAATTAAAGCTGGTCATAGCTGGCCTATTCTTTATTGAATGCTAATCCATTCGCTGCTTTTGAGACAACAGCGAATTCAGGGTCTGGACTTGAGTCCCAACCAGCTCCATGATGCAGAAAAAATGCTGTTTGCCCCCATGCTCAGTTTGCTTCTGCAATTATCAGCCTGTAATGTGAAGGTTCACAATTAAAAGAGAATGAAGTTTTAAAAAGGGCTAGTTAATGTTTCTAGCCACTGTTTGTACCAATAATATTAAGTATAACTTGTAGATAGTGACTTTTCTGTAAAAACATCCTTTTTTTTTTTTAGGAAGTGGTCCAGTTAGGGAAGAATTAGCATTGAAATATATGAATATTTTATGTGTAAAGTGTGATAGGCACATATTTATTCACACAGAGTTTCTCACAGCTCAGCATTTATGCTGTTTGCTCTGCATTTGACACTATATGAATAATGTGAAAGCTGCCAGGCACATTATACTTGACAAAACTCATGCTTTTCTACTCAATTGTGACACAAAATTTTCAGATTTATATCGTTCATTATTTCAGCTTTAAAAAATTAAATATTACATCAGTCCTTGCAACTTTTTATTCAGAGTACCTCATTTGTCTTCTTTATGCCTTCAATGTTTATCTGAGGGCTTCTGGTCCACTCACATAAGGTGTTGGCTAGGCTATGCACATTATTTTCTTTCCACAGTCAAAGTCCAAAGTAATTTTTGAGACAAGTATTTCTTATCAAAGTAAACAGCATCCTTCATTTAAGTGTAATGAGATATTCAGGAATGCAGACCAGGACTTTAACCTTCTTCTCTGAACTGTTAAAGGAACCAGAATTCCTTCACTTTTTTCTTCTAGTGCCTTGGATAACAAGTGCTTCCTCTACACACCCTTCTCCTATTCTTTTATTCTCTTTTTCTTCTCAACATTATCCAAGAGCAAACATCCTTCTGAAGAGAACTTTCTTTCTTGCACCATTTGAGGTTTTCCCTACCCTATTTCCCCATATCCCTGCCCTATTTCCTCATAACGTTTTCATGAGGCAATGCTATTTCAACAACATAAAATTTCTTTCCCACATCAAGGACCACCAGGGTTCCCAGGCATCACTGCTGCTGAAAAGAGGGACCAAGTGATGATCTCTGTGGAGTAGCTGCTACTTCTTGTAATCAGCAGGCATCCATTTGAGATGGTTTCTTCATCTCTGAGGTTCCCCATCATGGACTGAGCGCAGGAGTGCTGATTCCTCCACCCAATCTTTTCAGATTCTCTACCGTGTCTGTCATGACTTGTCTAAAGACTTTCTGAGGCCATGCAAATGACAGGATATAATACATACCATTAATTGTTGCTGGAGGACATAACTGTGCCTTTGTTAATTGGCAGAACTAGTTAGAAAAGAACACAATTTGACTGCAGTTTCCCCATCTAGGACACGTATTTGTCAGGCAAGTTTACAGCAGATGACTGTCGCATTCTGACACTCCTCCCTCTTGTATTAACATGAAAAAATGGGGCTCTTCTTAGCTGGGCCTTGTTGGCAGTGCTTTTGTATGTATTAACCTAACGGGTGGCTGGAGCAGAGCAGCCGAAGACAAATATCACTGAGGAGACTCACGGTGATTTGCCATAGTACTTAACGTTTTTGTGCATCTACTAAAAGTCAGATGAATGTTTTAAAATCCCATGAAATCTGAAACCTTTGCTTTCCCAGATGTTGCTGCCAGAAGCTATTTTCCCTGTTTCAGAACAATCATGAATCTCAGAGCTTTGATAGACTGACCAAGGAGGACAAGTTTTCTTAAAGCAAAGACATAGTCTCACATTTGTAATTGTCAACCCAGATATGATAGATGAGTCCAAATCCAGATGCACTGACCCCTATTTTTTTTAACCCCTCTCTCTGTCTTTCAAAATTCCTTATTTCAAGCATTTGTTTGATTTGTCACATTATTTGATTCAAGAACATTTAATTAAAAAAAAAAAAAAAGGGTGTAGGTTTTGTCTGTATTCTTACTAAATGCATACTTCACAAAGTAGAACTTCACAGTGTACCTACTTCTGTTAAAATGTACACCACCAAAACAGTAACACTGCGTAGTTCTTTAGTTACCTAAGCATCATCTGAATGGCTGACGTTACCATTTAGGCAGGGGTTACTACTTTTGAATCGAAAATACAAGCAACACAGTAAATGGGTATGCAAGATTTCTACATAGTTTTATATGCAAGATTTGCATACAAGCAGTGGCTGAGAATCACCTGCGAAATAGCTACAATGGCCTGTAAACTGGCAATTTAAGATGCAGCTACATGCATATGATAGTGGAGTCAGATGGAATATTAATTCCACCCACTCCTTATATGTATATGCATGCATATAGCTTGAAGAAAAAAATTAGGTCTTAAATGTCAGGGCTTTTTTTTGTGGGGGAGGGTGTTTGACATTTAGGATATTAAAATAGCTCCACGCAGCATCTATGTTTATTAGATTTTTCAAAAACTTGTACACACAGTAATTTCAAACATATAAATAATATACGTAACAAAAGAAATTTAATTATATGACTTTCCTCTTCCCTGCTCATTACGAAGTGGAAAATACTGATGTTCAGCTTGGTGTTTGCAGTACAGATCTATTCAGCTTAGCTTACATAGACACATATGTTGAGAGTAAACAAGCTTTACTCCAAATAGCTCATGAAACTAGTGACACTCTCCTCAAAAGATGTGGAACGCACTGTGCCATCACTTTTAGACACTGACTTCTTACTTACATGTCAGGATTCAGTTTGCATCCAACAGACCAAAATGTGAGGCACTGTGCTTACCTACTTGTAAAGGACTGACTATTTGACTGCCTGCCCTATAACACTGGCTCTGCAAAAGCTAAGAGAAGGCAGGGATGGATGTCATATTGTCTGTGCGGTGTGATTTGTATTTTGAGGTCAAGAAGTCAAGTATAAATACTGTTCATACTGCTCCTAAAGAGAGGATCTAGATAGTTTTTAATCTGCCATGGCTCCAAGTAACAGACTGGAAACAGTACTTTCCATAAGCAGTTTTTAAATCAACTACCAGAGTTCTCTACCTGATGTAGACATTGGTTACTAGGT
>NW_009188436.1:0-45765 GCF_000690835.1 Fulmarus glacialis | reverse complement strand
GGAATGTAAGTTGTGTAGGACTACCTTAGTTAGGTAATTTCCTGTCCATTTTTTCTTCTTGCCAAATGTAAAAAGTTAAAAGGATATGCCAATAGCTTTCACTAAGAAATAATTATAAAAAAGTAGCTTGGATGTCATTTTCAGAGAAAATCTCATCTCATATTTTCTGTCTCAGCTCACACAAACTATTTTGTAAATCCTCACAGTGAACTTCTCAGAAGTAAATTCTTCTCCCGTCAGTCTTGCCCTCACCGTCTTGCACACCTTTCTCTAGTTCCACAAATGATCATGTTTGTTTGAGGGTTGTTATTATTTTTAGAACTACACAACACAATTCATCAGGGTGGTGTTATCAGATGTCAAATAAGAGCAGAAACAGTCTGCAGGATGCACCAGAGCCAATCAATAGTACTAGAAAATGGAGGATTTCAATCAGACGTTTTTACTAGCAAGAGAATATACTTTTACAGTACCAGCAACACATATCCTAACTATAAAACAACATCTTTCTAGTCTCTGATTCCTAGCATTCAAAAGATTTCATTCAATTAATGCAACCCATATTCTGATATATGAATATTACACATTTCTTTTGCCTTTTGTTTGCAGACCTATTAAAACTCCACTGGCTATTTACTGTATTTAGAAGTGATTTTTAAAACAGGTTTTCACAGTCTGTTTTTTTCTGTTGATCTAGACAGCCTGGAAGATTGGGAGACCTAGTTCTTGCTCAGAGAATGAGCAAGTCTTAGGATTACTACTGTTTTTCTCATTCTGTTCTTGTTCAGCGTGAAGGAAAAAAAGTAAGTCATCCTGTATTTTATAAATTATTATTTTTATCATGAGATATTATTATACCTCCTTTATCAAGTACAAGATGTATATCTCATTCTCAGTTCAGTCATGGCAGCATCATGCTTTGTAGTCCTACAGCTTACCAGCGCACGACACAAACAGAACCCCATGACACTACTGTATGTAAATCTTTGCTATAGCCTATGAGTTACTCTGATATACTTTTGAATCTGATCTTTACACAATCTCTCCTTACAAGAGATTGTAAATCTCTCTCTTTTTGTTACTTCATACAGACCATTTGCCTTTGAAAGCACTTTCCAGTGATAATGTTCCTCCACTTAAAACATCTTGGATCCAAACAGCTCCCAAAGCATATTACCAACTGGCTTTATTGCACAAACGAGCTACTCAGAACTACTTTCTTTTGTACTATAGACATATTTGAAGGAAAATGCTTCCGCTACTTAACATTGCACTACTATCTTAAGCAAACCTTTAAAACTAGTTGCTTACACTAGGCACAGCTCCGAGCAAGAGGTGAGTGTAAACATCCCAGAAAATGTCCCACTAAGCAATGAACTCATCAGTACATTTTCATGTCACAGTTTCTGCATAGGGAAGTATTTTAGTAATGGTGTCTTCCGAGGACACATTCATTCTCCTTTTACTCTCCCATGCTCTGCCTTGGTAGCACCAAAACTCTCAAGAGATAATGAGGAAGATGACATGGCTGCACAGCTGCTGCGCAATGCAGAACCCTGATTCCTATGAGATTATCTTATAAAGACAGACCAGGTCCATGGAAGCAAGCAAGTATGCTGCTACAAATATCATCACGCTATATAAAGTCTGTAGGAGCTATTTCAGCAAGAAGACAGAAGTGATCTCTGAGGAAAGACTTTTAAATTTTCTTTCATCCTGAGTTAATTCCCTTAGCACCCAGTTTGATGCTTCTGAATTTGACCCTGAATTACCAGTAGCAATCAGCCCATTTTGGGACTGAAGAAAGTCTAGGCAAGAACTCCAGTGCTGAAGTGCAGTCTGGTGGAAGGTCTGGCTTTTGGGAGTACTACAATGATGTGAGTTGCTGTCATGGCCTTTCTTCCAATTCAGAGCATATGTGAACCAGATCTAGAGATTAAGGTCCTCTGGTTTTAATTCTTCTTCACTGAACTAACAAAAAAAAACCACGGGGGGATGCAGATTCAGAAGCAAGAATTGCAATCTGCATCTCTAAGGATCATAGATTAGATTTGCCCTGGAAGGAAGATTCGATTAGGCTCCTGTTTGAGAAAAATATTGTAAAGTAAGGTTTATTTCGGGCATGATTCCTTTTTCAACAGGCAGCAAATCGCCACATACTGCTTCTAAGGAGACTGTCTGCGAAGTCAGATAGTTTGTAGTATGCTAAAGCTAGACTTCAGGAGTTTCTAATTATATGTTCCTGTTCTACTGGAAAAGTTTATTTTTGTAGTAAATAGAACTGGTTAGGGAAGACTTTAGGTTTGTTCAAGTACATGATCTTATACCACTGGTGTTTAACAGTTTTTGTGAACTAAAAATACAGAAACTACTATGGCAATAGGTCCAAATTTAACTGACATGATCCCCAGAGACCACAGTACAGATTCAATGCAAAGATCTCAAAGCACTGCCTCAGCAAAACTGTTTTCATTGCAAAAAATAAAATTCTTCAATGAGGAATGACTGGTCACGCTTCTGTACCAAAGGAAGGATGCAGCTAGAGGAGCAGGAAATAAGCCTCTTCCTTAAGCAGTTTAAGGAAGGGGGAAACTTCATTTTCCTATGAGGATCATTACTGCAATGGCTGAAAGTAATCTGCAATCTGATGTGACGTGTTGATGAAAAAAGAACTAAAAGTTTAAGAGTGGAACATGTTACACATAATTAAATATGGATCCTTACTAATCAATAGTGAGTGTATAATTACGTTTCTCAAGGTTAGTTAGGCAGGGTGTTGTGAGGAGACACAATGAATAGAGTCAAGTAGACAAACCAGAGAATCAAAGATGTGCTCTGCAGCTCTATGGAAGCCGTTTGCAGTCAGTCTTGTCATACTTGAAAGGTTCACACTGAAATTTTTACCAGTAGTCTCATTAAGGAGCCACCAAGCAAGGTTAAGAAGGCCTCCGAGATGAGGCAAATCCACTTAAGGAACGCTGCAAAACCACTCCAGCAATGTTATCTGTGTCTATCTTATTCCAGGGTATCTCTGCATTTCTACACTTTGAACAGTAGCAAACAGAACCAGACTGGATTCCTTCAGACAGTGAACATTGCTTTCTGAAAACAGGTTTGATAAACCCATCTCTTTAAAATGGTAACATGAAAAATGTTTAACATTTAAGACTAAAATGCTAATTTCCCTGATGGAAGGTTCTGTTGCAAGCCTACATCTTAACCACTAGACACAATTACAACAAAAAATAATATTGAGAAATACTTTGAAGAAAATTACTAAGCAATGTGATAATTTGAAGATGGAAAGTAGGCATATAGATGCCACTCTGCCCATCAGACAGAAATACGAAGCAATATAATTGAGTATTTATGCTAACTTTGGAGTTAAAAAATCAATACCTGAAATAGTCTCCTCCCACAAATCACCCCTCTTCTGCCCCTACCAACACTAGCTCCCATCACTGATGCAGACAAACTGCAACATTGACTGAGAATGTATAGAACCTCTGATGAAGTGCTGAGGCTCTGACATACACAACTTTAGGGTAAGATTGTGTAAAGCACTTTCCTGTAGCTTGCTGTAACTGGAATTCCTTTAACCGAATTCCTACAGTAGCTGTAATCAAAATACTGGAATTTCCTTCAAAAACTTAAAAGTTATTAAAAAAAGATGAGGGGAAGGGAAAAAAACTGATCAAGTTCAAATGCACCAGTGAAGGCAGTGGTTTTCCAAACAGGCCTGGATGGATTTTTGGTGGGTTTTGGTGGGATTTTTTTGCATGAAAGCCAGATCATCATCTTTGTAATCATACAGAGACATAATCTACTCATACTGATTAAACTTGACAGGAACTCCAAAAGTATACAAGGTATGCCGTATAGATGTATAATACCTATACTGAATTTATTTAAGAGAGTAAGAGGAAAAAATACCAAGCGGATAGAGCTTCAGATGAAGATTTCACTTCTACCCATCTGCAACGGTATGGCCTGAGCGAACTATCAGTTTTTCCCTTAAAAACAGAACTGTCACTTGTGTAGGATTTTGAGATTTCCTGACGAAAAAGCTTTAACCTCTGTAGACACTGAAAGTTACTCCAGATTTCCATCAGATTTTTACCAAAGAGGATTTAAGTCACAAGGACGCAAAATAGTAAATATTTTCTCACACAAACAATTTTTATTTACCTAAGCCTTGACAGCAAATTCAGCACGATTGCTAAAGTAAACGAAAGTCACTTAGAAATCAGACTGCTTCAGTCTCAGTCCTTTTGACTCAACTCTTCTCTATTGAAAATTTCCTATAAATTTACAGTAACTGTTTTGTTTTAGTAGCACATATTCATATTAGCACTAAAACTGTGTTAGAATTTGTCCATCATCATTTCTTCCAACCGGTACTGTTCCTGAATTCTGATAAGACTGGATGGGGAATAACTGGCCTATAAGCAGAAAAAATACTGGAATAACTGTACCAATAAATGCGTTAAATTTGATAAAGCACAGACTTTCCAATAAACTGTAAGGTTTTCCATTACATGCATATTCTCTCCCCACTGGACATGGCTTTGCTGGGTGAGGTACAGAGCATGTAAACACTTCACTCCAGCCCAAGAGGGCTGGTGCTGGGTACTCCTCACCTGGCAGCTGCTTATATGCTGACACAAGAAATAAATGTAAGTAAAGAGAGCTGTGTGCATCCCAGTGTAAACAGCTTCTTGGCCCGCATTCTTCTGAGAAGCTGTTAAGGAACGGTAAGCCAGAGGATATGTTTCTGAGGTAGAGGAAAAACCCTCATAAATATGGACAGGACATCTTCTTTATTTAATTTCCCTTAGAAAACAGATACAGAGTTTAATTCAGAAGTGATTAATAAAACTGCCTAAATTAGATTCTGTCACTCTCAATCTGAGCATATATAAGGGAGTCTAAATAGATATAAATTCGATATCACAGAGATGAAAATTGTTTTAGTTTGAACAGGCTGCCGGGACCCTGACCACTGGGTTAGCTCTGAGTGCCTGTGTCAGAGGTGGGCTCACGGGCCATGAGCAAGACTTCTCCCAGACTCAGGAAGGACAGGAGCCAGTGGATTTTGCTCTTTACTTCACCGAGAGGCCTCAGTGTAGAACTTTATTATTTAATTTGTCAGCCAGACTGGGATTGCTGTTCACAGCTCACAGCTTGTTTTACAGTGCAGTCTAATTTGTATATATCTGAACATTCTCCTTCACCCACCTACCAAGACCAGGTCTGCTTTTCGCTGTAAATCTGGGCACGTTAATAGCAATCAAGGCAAACCATTTTCTTGCAATTCTTACCTTACCTCTAAGATATCTGTTGCTGTCACGAATTCTCACAGGAGAAACACACCAGATCCTGGACACTGGAAAAGAGAAGAGAGGAAAAAATTCTTCTCAAGAGATTTGTTCTAAAAAGCACTTGAAAGTTTTAAATGCTGCTACACAAGCTATTCTCTTACTGATCTGAGCCTTAAAAACCCTTTTCTTTCTTTTTTCCAAGTTTCAAATTAGACAACCAAGTGTGTTGCAATTGCTTTTGAGCTGCTTGTGAGTGCATAGTAATGGCAAGGCCAGTCCTCCAATACTGCTCAGCTGATGGAAGTGCGCATCACTCTCATTTGCCCTCATTCAGCAAAAGTCTTAATGGGAAGCAGAGCTCAAAAGAAATTGGCACTTTGAGAAAAATGGCTATGTGGGGAAGAGCACTTTTGTTAATAGTAATTGGAGGACATACTGCAACATCTTTTCCAATTGTCTGAAAGTCTGTGGACAATCCAGAGCCCCATTTACCCCCATTTTCTACCAGAGTAATTCCACTGACTGCATTGTAATGATCCCTACTTTACACCAGTGTTAGCAAGAACAGGATTACACTCCCGTGCTGAAGTCCCTAGTAAAGGTGCAAATGTCTAAAATCCAGAGGAAGCAGATGTTTAATTCAAGGACCGCATTATGCCTAGAGTTCAAGGCTCTGAGGATGAGGACAAAAAATAAAAAGACAAAAGAAATGTTATTTTGACTTCATGTCTCACTGTAAAATACCAGAAGCATAATGACATAATGTTAACTTCAGCAAAGGATACAGAAGGTGACAAGGTTATTTCTTTTTATCAGCTAAGATATCTTCTGTGACAAAACTACTCTTCTGCAGTGCAGTCTACTTCATCCTCATACAAATGCAGAATGAAGAGGGTGAACAAAGAGCTTTTCTCTCCCACCTTCTTCTCATTTTTTCCACAGCATTACTCAGGCAGATTTCAGCCAAGCTGAGACATGGCCTTTCAGGACACATTGTACTCAATAATTTCATTATTTCATTTAATAATAATTACATTATTACTATTATTAGACAAAATTATTTGCAAGCACAAAGTGGAACAGTAAAATCTCTTCATTCCCAGTGTGTAGCAGCCAGCAGGCAGGGAGAGGTGCAGTTATTGGCAGTTCAGCTGTACCCCTCCCTTCCTTGCTATCGCCCATAGCGATTCTGCAGTTCTGATGTGTGTTAAATGCATGAACTAATAACTAAATATTTAAGAGTATTCTTTAACTTAGGTGCAGGTCTAAGGGATGAGTGATGATTATTTAAGACCAGCCTTTAACTAGGATGCAGAGACTTGTAACCTCAGGAGCCTGAATCCCCAAGCCATCACTCTCTTGTTCGTTCCTCCTTATGACTGAGTCTGGGTGAGGAACAGACGTATTTTGCCATAGACTATGCTTGCTTCTCCAAAGAGAAAATGAGAACTGGGAACCAGAGGAGGCCAGCTGGGAATCAGTTTAAGAGATCCCTGGCCCTGCTATGCTCTGTGCTCCTTATTCTTGCCCTTGCTGTCACACATTGTCATTCCCCCAGTCCTACTGATTCGACCATTTGTGTGTCCACACCATTAACCAGATACATGAACAAAACAATAAAAAAATAGTAAAAAAGGAAAAGTTGTGATGGAGTAGCTGTTCTGCTAGTGTAAGTGAAGGGACTGGAGCCCTTCATGAAAGGGGAAAGGGACGAACAAGTGCAAGAAGCCAAGTCAGGCTGGGAGCACTAATAGTATAGCCAAGATGTACTACCAAACAGGCCTGCGGTGTCAACAATTTGGCTCTTCTTATTCAAAAAACATTTTTTTAAGTCCTGGTACTCCTTAGCAATAGCGTAAGACCTATCCTCAGGTAATCTGGTGTACAAAACAAAATGAAACATTCTAGTGATCAATCTCTGCAAAAAATAGTTGTGAACCACGAAGCCCTGGATTCCAGTAATGATATCTGTAGCCAGGATTCCCAACTAAACATGATTTACACTCCTCCTTTGTATTAGTACAAAGAGTACCACTGAAGAGAGACAAAAAGATGGATCCACACATGATTCTTGTGCCAACCACCACATTTTAAAAATACATTGTAGTACATTTATCAAGAAGTAAAAAATGTGAGTTTGTACAAGTACAGAGCCTGGCTTCAGCAGCTGTGGAGGTATTATCCTTGCTACAGAAAGAAACATTTGACTTTCCATGGCTGTTTTCATCTCAGGGCTTGAAAATAAAGCTAGGTTTGGAAACATTTTCCTTACATAATGGTTAGGAAAAGTAGTGTAAGGTAGAGCAACTTTTCACAAGGTGTTTATTTAAACTCTTCAACCCTTCTCAGCAGATGCTGTGACTTCCTTCATTTATCTGTTTAACTAACTGAACTTATGAAGTCCATCAGTAACAATAGCAAAGCTTGCAAGTCCTTTGGTTTTAGATCCCTATTCTCAGGTTGGGTTGTTTTCCTGTGAAGCTGATCAGCTAGAGGATTTGCTTCTGTTACTGTCCAAAGTCAAATCCAGTACAGGATTAAATATGCAAGGAAAACATTTCTCCCTAGTTTTAAGATTTGCCATTAATTTAGTTTATTTGGTTGGATATCTTCTCCATAATTAGTCTGTTGAATAATATTAAGTCAAATATACTTCACTGGCTCAAGTACTATGCAGTGGTTTGTATTCAGAAATGTTAATTCAGCCATTGAAGGAGTCATCTGTTTTTAGGGGAAAAAGCTACTTCCCTCTGATCACCGAGTAAAAAAATATTGGAAATAATAAATTTCAAGATCAATTCATAATGCCATTAAGAAACATGTCAGAGATTGTGACATGTGAAAGATGAGAAATACACTTTATCTTCATTCCTGTCTTTTTTGCCTATGTATCTCCTTTTGCCTTTTGGTTTGTAACATCCTACCTGTTTCTTGTTTCATACGATAAGGAGACAATCCAGTCATTCTTGACAGCATGGGATGAGACAAGAGAATCAACCTATTTTACATGTGAGCTGCTGGGAATATTATGTATGGAACATATGTACTAATTTTCACCTATTCTTGTTTTATGTTTTAAGAATTTCGGAGTTTTCTCATGACTCATGTTCTTAAAATGAGTGGAAGAAGACTACAGAATGTTTTAACATTAAAATTCTGGTCCTTGGAAGTGTGACACAGCGACAACAAAAAAAATTATTATTAACAAAACATACACAGCCAAATACAAAAAGGATGCATGGCATACCACAAATTTCTTGCAAGTTGTTAGTTTCTCACACCTGGTATTTCATTAAATGTACTTGAAGGGAAATTCCAATTAAGTAATGACTAGTAATGTCCTCAGGCTCTTAAAGATTAAAATGATAACAGAAGTGGGTTGAATATTTGACCTTATGCCAATTAACACCAGCTAATAAACAAATCAAATTGAAATAATGTTTTATGGGGAAGAACTATGCATTTAATTAAGTTTTCTAAGGATTTCTTCATGTTCAACCAATTTTAGCTGGGAAGTGCTCAATAATCTGATGACATCGGCAGTACAGCATGCTCTTAATAACAAGTAAGTGTCATAGCTGAAAATTTACCATATGGATGTAAGCAGGTCCGTAGGCTGTAGGTGAACTTAATCATACCGTTTCATTCCTTGTTTTTGCACCTGACCTATTGTGTAGGTTTTAAAAGTAATGGATATAATTTCTTAGAGAAACTGAGTCACTGCTCTGCCTTTCTTGCTCCTTGCTTTCTGGTACTCAGTAATGTGCTCATAGATTTTCATATGCATGATATGACTACCTTGCCAATCTCACTTCTGATTCCTATAGCTGGTCACACACAGCCTCCTTCGCAGCTTTGTCTTCTTGCCATTGCATTGCAGTCTTGGCTAATACAGTCCCTAAAAAGCATCCTAGTCATATTTTCCAGTAAAAATTATTTTGTGAGAGTCAAACTAACTTGCCAGAAGCCTTACTGTTCCTGCAACACTTAGTCTTGAGCGTGTCCAGATTTATATCCATCACTTGTGTGCCCTTGTGCTCTCCTTCGTGTGAGGCACTGCAATATTTTTATAGTATTCTGATACCTGGCACTATGTTAAAATAACAGACAACTCAAAGGACATGGGGAATAAAAATGAACTCACAGGGGAAGATGTACAGGTAAGAGATCAAATTCTTCCAATTTACTGCACATTGATATTCTCTGTAGTACCTGAGCTGGTTTGTGCGCGCGCGCGCGTGTGTGTGTGTGTGTTTGTGTGTGTGTGTGTGCATATATTTTTCTTTAAACTCAAGTTACATTTGTGCTGTGTGTATGGTTTCTCAAAAGTGAACAGTGAATAATATCCTATGGTTTAATCTTAAAACATCAAAGCTGTCTATACAGTAACCACAGAAATGATCCACTCCCATTACACTGGGAATTAAAGGTCAGTGCAATTTTCATCATTTTCCCTTTCTCTCAGACTCTGAAATCAAAATCACCATGATAGCTTTCTGCAGCACTGAGCTTAAACCTTAAGTGGGATTATTTAAAAGATGTTTTTCTATTTTTCTGATGTACAAAAATAATAAAGACATTGTGGCTATTACACAAGATATATCACTTTGGAGGGGCATTTGCAACACACTCTCAGAAAGTGACCAGTCCCTCCAGAGGTGACATGCAAAATATCCGACAGGTATTTTTAACAGGAAAAGCTGGTGTTTTGACAAACTGTATTTCTGTCATTGAAAATAAGTAGCCAATGACCAATGTAGGGTAAAAGTTATGGTGAGTGACTGCAGTGTTAATAGACTGGATGACAGCTTGGCTGCTATTCAGCCCAGTGTGTGATCTATGTCTATCAGCTCACCTTTTTTTTCTCCCCCACTGTTAGACTGTTGGCTCTTTATCACTTCTCCTGTGGTTGACCAAGAGAAGTTTAGGTAGTTGATTCTCCCTTTAGAGAGGGGAATGTGAGCACAAGGTGAACACCGGTTCTTGACATTTGCTTGAACAGACCGCAAATCCCACTGAAGGTCCTTTTGCCAGAAAATCTGATACAGCAAATCTGTGAGGATCAACTCTATCTTTGAGCAGAGGATGCTGTACTGCGAAGGTCTCTGATCACTGTGTACGACACACCAGGTGAAAGTATTAGGCACCAGGGGTATCTTTAACCAGAGACACTATAGATAATTTTAACTTGGGAAATTTTACAGGAGTAATTGGGTCAGCCCATTCCCATGCCTTCTTCCACCATGCTTTATAATTTTAGCAGTATTGTAGAAATTTTTCAAAAATTATTTAGAAGAACTTCACACACTTAATGAAGGGCTTCTGGGCCTGAGAGCAGCAGTATGAGTTGTTCTGGTAGAACGTATTATCTTTCTCAAGAAAACTTGCCTTTCTTTCATCAATAGGCATGTGGCTATGCCTTTGTCTATATAGTTCATCTTCCCTTCCTACAGAAGAATATAATATTGAAGGGGTGGGACCTGGCAGCTAGAAGGAATTCTCCAAAACAACATCTAATATAAATGAATATGTAAGTGACACTGCAGAATAAACTGGTTTAAGGGAGGACAACATGTGTTCCCTCTTAGACAACTTGTGGTTTGCTTGTTGGGCAGTAGTTAGCTTCAGCAAAGGTGGAGGGGATCAAAAGGAGTAGGAGAAGGTAGTAGAACACAAAGCTGCAAGATCAAAGCCTCTGTCTAATACCCTTTGATTTTAGGGTGTTAATTCCCAAGTCGTTGAAATCCTTTTAACATGTATTCCCTCAAGAAGTTGTCTAGAAGCTGTTGTGTAGGACTTAGGAGAACATGAAGGGAAATCCTGTGAATGATAACAATAAATAAAATAAAAAGCAAACCCCAAAGCACAATTGTTACTGTAGTGGTGGATCAATATAAAGAAGTATATCACAACATTTAATAATTGCTTAATCAATATAAACACTGTAACATGTAACACTGTAACAAGAAAATAATACACGAGTCATAAAGGACAATTAACAATAAACATATAATCCAAACCACCATTTGGTAGAAATTGCATAGCATATTTATAGCTATTGTGGTGTTCTAAGGTACATATGACTTCTTTTGCCAGAGATTTACCTGTGTCTGGATACAAATAACATGCCAAGTACTGAAGATTTGTTCATTTAAAACATGTGCAATACATTTACTCATGTCTTACCATTTGCTGTGTTTGTTCTCACTGCCATAATGGCCTCCTTTGTATGCACTACTAATGCTACTAAACATATTGTCTCTCCTCACTTTCTGCTATTACTGACCTTCTCCACACCCTCTCAATCTTGATACGCCTTTCTTCTACCGCTTCCTTACGCCCCGCCCCCCCCCCCCCTTTCCTGCTTCTATCCATTTGCTCTCATTGACAGACTGTCATTTGTGCCAGGAAAGTGCATGATTCCATTATCCCAACACCCGTTTTTGCCAAAAATCCTGGATTTTTTTGGTGCCTGTTTTAAGGGGAAAGAATGATCCTGTGGTTAAGGCACTGGGTTAGTATTGCAGGGTTCAGACTGTGTTTGCTGGCTTCCTGCCCAGCTAATGTAATATGGTTTTAGTGTAATTGAGAATAAGGAATGCCACACGTGTAGAACTTTTAGCAAATCACTTAAACAAAACACTTGGATGTCTGAAAGCTTTCTCCGAGGTATTCACTGCTCTGCAATTCCAATGGGAGTTGAGGGCATACAACACTATGTAGCACACGTTCATCATGTTGAAGGATTGGGCTTAGTTCACCACCTGCAAAATGGGGCTAATTCTTACTCAGCTCACATAAGGCTTATGATGATGAAAACAATCTATTAATGTTCATTATGTGTTCGGTTGCTACAGTAGTGAGTGCCAAGAAATAATTCTCTCAGTAAGATGAATGCCAGCTAAAATAATTCTGCTCTAATAGATTAAATTCAGTGCAAGGTCACCAATCACCTTCCTACAGCACCCTTTATCTTTAATATGTTCCCAACACGAAGTGAGTCTTTGGAGGAAAAGTTTAACATTAAAGTCTTTCCCTGTAGGAACACAAAGACCAGTGATACTTCTCTTAAGCAGAGGAGTATGCTCCAGTGCCCATGGCCACAGTTCCCAGCCAGGCAGTGTGCTGTTTTTTACGTCTTTTGGCTGTCAGATTTCACATTACAAGTATCTACAAGGCAGCAGAGAGGCAACTTCATTGATGTCATGTTGAGTTCAGAACCACATATTCAAATTCACTCCTTGTAAATTACCTCTGGACTAAAATACACTATTTTTATTACTAATATACTTCTCTCTCCTAATCCCACAATTGCAGCCATCTTAGATTTTTTTCCCTTTCTCTATTATTTTTGAGTCTCCTCTTCATTTCCTATTTCTTTCCTATCATTTGGCTCCCAGCAATTATTCTATATAATGGCCATTTCATACTTTTCATCTTCTACATCTACTAACATCTTTAATTGGTAGCTTAGCTGATATTATCTTTCCGTGTCAGTGCAATTTCTCATATGAGTTTATTTTGAACTCACTGTATTTTGTAATTTCCTTACCTGTGCACAGATCATAACTTCCATTTTATAAGCTTTTCTTGTTTCTTCTTATAGCACTGGATTTACCTTAACATAATTGAAACTCCATTCTGAATGCAAGAAATTGAATTTGTGCACATTTATGTTTTGCTGCATGTGCCTGAATATCTTGCAGATGCAACATGCTATTTTTGCCGAAGTAGGGTGTACCTCTCAAGTGTATTCAGAAGAGAGAATGGCAGAACTGGAAAATTCCTCCTTTTCTGAAGAAAAGTGGTGACATGAAATATATTGAAATAATATGATATTGTTATTTTCCTCTTCTCAGGTGGCAGAGTAGAGAACTGGAGGACTTTGGAATAGCTTAATCTTGAACTCATTCCCTGAGAATTATCTGAGGTTCCTTTACATTTGAAAACTGAATGGTGCACAGACTCCTGCTCCAGCCAGGAGGATCTGGAGAGCCCACCTAGGATAAAGAAGACCACAGTGACAGAAGTCATGGGGAGCAGTGCTGCCATGGAACGTAGGCAGAATGATGGCTGTAAAGGGTACTCCACAGACCTGCCTTTCAGTGCCTACAAATGATCATGCTATGATCTGTAGGAAGCCTTGACACTTGTATTTCATGTATTTGGAAAGGGGAAAGGCTAGGCTAAGAGCAACAGATCATCATACCCTCAGAACATGAGGTATCAAGGCCAGGAGCTTTATCTTGAAGCTCTTGCATTTTGTTACTGGCTTTTATTTTTGAAGCTGTCACAGCCAGATTCTTCATATACAGGTCCTAATTCTGCTGTTGGACAGCCTGGCTCCCAGAGAAGGCGGGGAGAAGCTACAGTGACGTAATTTTGGGCAGACTTCTTATCCATAATGTCTATGCCCTTTTATTTCATTTTGTCTCTCCAGCATAGGCAGCGGTTCCAACTTCTTTTTGCTCAATGCAACTTGATGTTTCATACTCATTTCAGGAATCACTCCTTTCTGAATTATAAAAGTGTCAAAGTTCAGATTAAAACAAATCCAAATCAGCTCCTGCAGTGGTCCTGACCAGGCGACCACTGTAAACTGGCAGTCAGCGTACATCTAGCTATTCGCCTGAGCAGGCGCAGGCCTGTGCTGTGCTGCATGCCCAGCGTGGCCTTCAGGTTGTGTTGTGCTGTATAAATCTTTTGGTCGCAGGATAAACTCAGCCGGCTCATTGCAAGCGAGGAGCGTGCCGGCAGCTCCTACTTGGTACCACTGGTTACGCCACATGCGTGGCCTTGCCTTTACCTACAACTGCAGTTGTAGGAAGTTCTCCTGTGAACATCCTTTCTGCTCGACAGTAGAAATGATGAATAGAGTTGTTTTCTTGTAAGAAAATCCTGTAATAGCTCAGGTGACCAAAACGGGAGAACCTCTTTTGTGGACAGGGTCTGCCTGGCGCGTGGATCAGAGGTCATTTTGATGCCAACGTCACTTGGGGTTCTCAGCAGACTGTCTATGCTATTCTCTTCTTATAGTGTTAGCTCTAATAACCAGCATTCTCAATGATAACTTACAGGGTCTTAGTGTCTTTCTTACTGGGATCATACTGGACCAGCACCTCCTGGTGCAAAGGAGCTCCTTCCTTTCCCGCTTGTTGGAGGGCGGACTTCATAACTCATAGAGTTCAGGTTCTTCCTTTCCCAGATAATGACTATGATTTAGATCTTTGTATCAGCAAAACGTAACATGGTATCTCCAGTTTGATCCACCACAGTACCATGAAATGTTGTGAGTTTTAACTGACATTGTATTTATTGGGAACTGAATGTAAGCAGCATGCTGTCCTTTGATATATTGGCTTGGAGGTATTACAGCACAATAGGTAACACCATGTTTGTGACCCAGCCGTTCAAAGGCTGAGTATCTGTGAAGTGTTATTCTTTTGCTGTTATATTTCCCAGCAGGCTTTGAACAGCAGAAGTTCGTACAGTCTCCAGTGTCTTTGGCTGTGTGCATACAGCCCGACACTTTGGCTCAAGTTCTCCTTGCATTATCTTGGCAGAATACCCAGTCTTCAGGAATCCTAATCTTTTATTTAATCACTTTATCTTTTCAGTTTCATCCCTTTCCTATCCTAATTCACTCTTTTTCATTAAAGCCCGTACACAAAGATCAAGCTGCTAGAATGTGTTCTGTAGCTGTCAATCAGTGGGCACAAAAAATATAAAATGTGAATAGTTAAATCAGCAGACTGCCCTGCTGGAGTTATCTGCATGGCAAAGGTGTCAGAGTATTGTTTCCAAGCCTGACTTCTACATGCAGGGAGTAGCAGAGCATGTCCTGGCCTCTTTTATCTTCCCCAGGAGAGCAGCCAAGTGGCATAATCAATTCTTCCAGGCTTTTGTCTTTCACCTGATGTTTACTTTGCTCACTGCCTAAGGCTCTGCTGTGCTTCTGCCCCTTAAAATGTATTTACTTTCAGATGTTATGAAAAATAAATGTAAGTAAGTTTTGCATGGTGAGATATATATATTAATGGTCTCTATCAATAAAGAAGCAAGAGGTTTCTCCTTTTCTCCAATTTCTATAATCACAAGCTTTCCTTAGTTGTTGAGAAATAGTCAGGCAAATAGAAAATTAGTGCTAAAAAGTTAAAGAACAAGGAATAACCTTCCTTGTACAATCTAATGAGGGAATTTTAGTCATACAGACAGTTTTGATGAGCTCACTTTATTGGCCTGTGGTATATATCATTGCAGCTAACAGAGGTCAAACGTTAGAGATGTGACCCTTCTTGTAGCGCCTGGTAAAAAAAAAAAAAATCTAGGACTGAGAAAACCTGTAAAGCATTTAAACAAATGCAAGGTGATTTAGCCGGCACATAGCCAATGCATAAAGCAAAATTAAAGTGGGAAGGAAGACCAAGCTAGGTTTTACTGTTGTTTTGTTTTCTCACTGATTTAAATTCATAGGGCTGAGGTACCATAACAGGATAATAGTGACAGTCATGATAAGAAAACATTTCCTTTCATTCACGTCAGTTGTTTTTCAAAGTCAATGTCACAAATTTGGGTTAATAGACACACATTTCTTTAAGAGCAATTCTTTTGCAAAGTATATCTTTAGTACAATCTTTCAGAAAATAACAAGTATTTCTAGTGAGATCAAAGGAGGAATTGGTAACTGACCAGTGATTAACAAGGCAATCGGGTATGGAAGATAAAATATCAAATGTAGTGAAGCAGGTTTCTGACTATTATTGTGTAATGCCACAAATTTTTGTGGACTCGAATTTTTATGTGCTCTGTGTTTTGTATATGCAATTTACTTCAAAGGAAGCTTCAAATACAGAATGGAATCAGGGACAGGTCCACAATGTAACTGAAAATACCCATGTTATACAAACCTATAGAGGTGCCCAGTTATTGAACAGAAATAAATAATGGTATTTTAAGATTATTTTTATGATAAGACTCTTGGAGGGCTTTGTAGGTTGGTCATTTTCATGGCATTGTTTCACCTGCTTTGTATTAAAAGGCCTAGTTTAAACATGTGCACATGGATCAAATGAAAGAGCAGCCTGCCTTATAAAGAAATAATTTTCCAATACTTTCCCTGGAAGACTTTAGGCAAGGAGAGTGGAAATGTGAATTTGGCCTCATATAGTAATTGGTCAAAGTTAAAATTTGTTTTCAGGCATTATTTTGGATAGACTGTTATTTCTAAAAAGGGGAATGGGCACAGTTAAACAGTCAAGATTAGAAATAGAGTATATCGTAAGAAAGACTTGGAAGAGCTGGAAGTACCAAAACAGTGCAGTGGTTTCCCTGTAGTTATGCTTATTTCAGAAATCCCCATATTTGGTCTTAACTTTGAATTTCCTTATTTTCATGGGTGTTAACAGATTTTTTGTAATACACTGTGAATGTACATTTTTCTAATATTTCATTTCTTGGAATACTAACACTGTATAATAGTGTCACTGTAATGAAAGCTGTTCTATTGCCAGGGCATGAAAAGTTGTTGCCTGATAATGAAATGTGATGGATATATGAAGTATCAGTCCAAGAACTAATTATTCATGGAGTTTTAAAAAAGCACTCTCCTTTTAAAAACAATAATCTTGTTGAATTCTTGAATATTGCATGTCTAGAGCTGAAAACGACTATACATATGGATTCAACTTCCAAATATGAATAAAAATCTCCAATTCTTATCTAACTTTTAAAATGTAACTAGAGAATATAAAGTATTATTTTTCTAGGATTTAAGTGCCAAAGAAGGATCAGAAAACAGCAAACCAATCCACTCAAGACAAATCAAAAGTGGGAAGGGAGGATAAAACATATTCCCTCACCCTGTTAATGTCTCAAAGTTTGCAAGAATGATTTAAGTCTCCAGGTGGTTATGAGCAGCTGAATGAAGACCCGCGTCAGGAATGCATGCAGTTGTGCAGTCCTTGTTACCACTTCTTTTTGTTTAAGTGCAATACTGAGCATGCAAAATGGTGCTATTGACTACTGCTGGCATAAGTCAATATTTACCTCTTGGAACAATATATTCAGGTATTCACCTGAACATAAAGTCAATGAGCTGTAAGTACTGCTACACCCATTCATCCACAATCATTCAGAGAATGAGGGTAAAATACAATCTCTCTCGAAAACATAAAGAAAGAAATCCGTCTTTTCTTTTTTCTCTCATTTTAAGAGGTGATAAAAAGCTGAAAACCCCCAGAAACCTCACACAGAATACACAGATTCCCAATACTCATTTGTAAGGGCTTCCACTAACCTCACAATTGTCCTGGAAAACCATCATGACCAGGGTGTTTTAACTTCAACACGCTCTGTAGAAAGACCTCTAGTGGTCTCCACCATCAGAACTGCCCAGCAAGGAAGTATAGACTATCCCTTTCTTGGCTTCACTAAGAGGCCGCTTGGTTATTTCTCAGGGGTTGGTGAAAATCAGGCTATCATCTGGATCGAATTGAGACTGTTTAGAGACCTCAGCTGACAGGCACTGAAGGTTCCTAACTCCTCCTAAGAAAGGAAATTCTGAAGAAAGAGGAAGCACAGAAGCAAGAATTTCACAGGCTGGCATTGCTCTTCTTTCTACAGACTAAATTTGATCGTATCAAAAGCTAAGATTTTTATCTTGAAATAAGATTTTTTTTTTTTTAATTTAAGCTTTTAAATTAATAAGCAATTGAAAACACAGATAAAGAACACAAATATTTACATCCTCTACCTTTCCCCCTCTCATTGCAGTCCCTGGCACAGGGACCACAGATGTGCAGGGCTGGGAGTTTATGAAGGGCTCTATCGCCACCAGAAAGGCATCACTGGCCAATTAGTGGCTGTGTAATCAGTGGACCAGCTCCTGACCAAAACCTAAACCAAAGGTTGTTTTGGTGTCCTAAACCAAAACAAGAGCGATTCCACCATAGGAGGCGAAACTATATTAGGGATCCAGCAGCACTGAATTAAGACTATGACCTGGTGGCACTAGCTGTATCCTATCAGAAATTAACTTGCCCATCATGCTTTTGAACTTCACGCAGAGCCAGACAGTTTGTCTTAGACGTGAAGTATACAGACCCTTTCCTACGAACTGTTACTCACTGTAGTAGCTCACTAAATAGGTTTCTGTAGCTCCCTTGTGCACTGAGCAAAGGTATCGTGATATATATTAATATGCTTTTTAAAGGGCTCCATTACTTTCAACCGAGCAGTAACTCAAAGGATTTATTACAACATATGAAAAGAAAATTGCTTGTTTAGAATGGTTCTTTAGGACGTAATTATAACAGTACAGAAAAATTATTTTAAATCTGTAAAAATAAACAGAAAGTGAAAGAGGGTAGCCTATGTCTACACTACAGCTAAAGTTCTGACTGCTGCTCATCCAAGGATTCCCATTTATTATGAAGAAACCCTTTAAGTTCTGCCATTGAGGTATCATCACAGCCTGGCATTCAGCATCGGTTGCAAAATTTACAAATGGTGCATGAGCTAGTTTAAACCTCAGAGAGTATGGCATAATCGCAATGAAATGAAGGGCTAAGCACTCAGTTTCAGTCTGGATGACACATTTAAGATTAAGACAAACAACGAAAAATGAAATCCTGATGAGGCGGAGGAGCTCACTCTGCTTTCTTCTGCTCTAGAATTAAGAGTTTAAACACATGCTGCCTTAAAGCAGAGATGAGGGAGCTCTTATATTTCAATGTAGAATATGCAGAAAAGAAGTATAGCTTTTCCAGGGAAACCCTGTGGCTACAAAATCTTATTTTTATTTATAGGATACAATAGACTTTCTGATAAGAATGAGACATTCTGAACTTAAAACTGAGGCAGTACCATAGTTAGCTTGCATATTCTATCTTGAACCCAACATGACAAGCCTAGTAAAGCATGTCAGCCTTTACACTACATGTCTTGGCTTTTATCCATTTGTCATTACCTTAAGGTTAACAAAAATGCCATTTTAATTAACAAGATCATCCTTGCTTTTCTTCTGATAACATTGTATTACAATGAAACGTTAATGGGAACAAACCTAAAAAATCCCAATGGAAGACAGCAGCTGTACTGTGCGAAAGAATACTGAAGGGAGGTGAAAAACAAGTGAAATGGCATTTGGGGGCAGAACTTTCAGCATAACCTTTATGATAAGCACTTCCAGTCAAATAAAACTGAAAAATCTTATGGACATACTGAATTCTGGCTTCAGAAAAAGACAAAAATTTTTTGGTGGTGGAGGTTGTTTCACTATTATTTAGAATGTATTTCCTTTTCTGAAGACACTTCTCAGAACCAGCCAGTCTCAGTTCAGCCAGGGAAAATTCCAGAGGAAAACATTTACCTAAAATGCCTGGGATAAGGATTGTCAAAGACCAGGTAAGCGTGTCCATCCTAGGACACCTCCCTGGCTCTCAGAATCTGAGCTGTTCTCAAACTTGGAACATGACGGGCAATAAAATCCAACATATTTTTAGTAGTAGAAGGTTGTGGAGAGAATATTTTTTTTAAACGACTGGTTAAAGAGCCTAGATTTAATTTTCCACACTGAGAACTGACACTTGTGGATTACAGTCACGTAAACATGCTTTAAAAACTGGACCAAACTCACTTGGCTGCTTTGAAGGTTTTACAACCCACTTTTTCTTTCACTCGTTTGCATTTCAATGCTGGAAGGTAGTTTCTTTGGAGTTTTTTTGTACAGACATTGGACTCCACTAACAGGAATGGTACAAGAGGTTAATCTGCTAGAAATATGAAATATTTTCATTTAGAAAAAATAGAAGTATTTTAAACTATCTCAAACACAGTTTACATCTGCTCCTCATACAAAACTAGGACGGGGCTTACTTGCACATTTACAAATTTTGTTTAGAAAGGACAGTCAGAATGGGAGGGACACAACTGCTTGATGGGACAATTTACTATTAGTTCACAAAAATACTTTTTCTATTCCACACAGTCTATTAATATCTCATTTCCTAACTGCTCCTAATTTAGGGGAAATGGATTGGGATTTGCTAATCCAAATGATGCCATGAATCTGGCTATCAAATCAACCTATATTGTATTAAATAGGATATTAAAGCTTATTTAGAAACTCATTAAAGACAACTGCTAGAATTTATTGTGTTATTCTCATAAAATATTCTCTTGACTCAGGGAATTGCTTTAGTTCTTGAGATTTCAACAATTCTGATCACTGTACTACATGTAGGCACCTCTTTGCTTCCTAAAGCTTTTATGTACTTCCTTTATCAAGTGGACAAAAACATGCAAAATCAATACGGAGATGTTTTCAATGATTTTCCTACAGTCCCTCCCAGATTTACTCTTGCTGTGATCTAGGACACGTCTATGAATAAAACCTCCCAAATAATCCATAAATAAAATAGCCCTAGGCAGAAGGCATAACTGTTGGGAAAATGACATATTTAGTAGATGTTAAGAAAGAATCATAGCAACAGCGTATTTGAAATTCACTTTTTAAAGCACAGATTTATACCTATGATATAGATTTGCCCATGTAGCCTTTCATAAAATAGTTTAATCTTAAATCCATCGTTGAAACAAGATGAGGATCTTAATAATTAGTAGGTTTGTAGAAATAAAGACATGGTTGTCCCTGTGGTGTACAATAATGGAAACAGGATTACAGATTTTGTAGACTGTACAATAAAAATCAGACACAATGCAAATGAACACAATGGAACCCCATTTACAATCAAGCCTGAAAGTGTTTTAGTTCCATTTAGTGAGGATGCTACAATTCCACTAGAATCTAGGCAAATATTTTTTTAAAAAGTAATTAATATGTTATTGATTTGATAAAACAAACCCAAACCTCACTTGTTACTTTTGACAGTTTTCTTTGCCAGAATGTTAACTTCCTGGAAAGTATATTCACAGAAACTGTATTTTCTTTTAGAATTTCCAAAAATATTTGGAAGAAAGGAATTCTGAAACCCAAGTGCTTAGACTCAGAAAACCCATTTTTGTAAGTCAATGAACAAGGGAACAGAAAAAAATGTAATATGTCACCAAAGACTCCAATCAGGCCAGAAAATAAGAAAACATGAACATGGTAATACTGACATTTATAGTCAAATATCTTTTGATATTTGCAGGAGGTATTCTGAATAAATTTTCAAAATTATTTGGAGAGCTTATTCGATGAATGGTACTGGGAAAGACACACTTCACGAAATCATGTCATGATTATGAAAAAGTAACTAACATCTCCCCCATTAAAATGACTAATAAATAGAGTAAGATATTTTCTTCAAATTACTCACTAAATTTCAGGGTGCAAGTCTTGTACTTAGACATTTGCCTAGAAAAGGCTCAAAATATTTATATTAGCATATGGTAAATGTCCCAATTCAGCAATACACTTATTTAACAAATTATTGTAAGTATTGATTGTTTTTATGCCAGCAATGTTGATATTTCCTAAGCATTGTCTTAAAGCATACACTTAAGCAGTCCGCTGAATAGGATGGATATGTGGAATACTGTGGTAACCACTGGAGACCTCAAAATTCAATTTATGAGAATTTGTCTCAATTGCACATATAAATTCATTGGTCCCTGAATGAAGCCATTTTCTGAAGCAGGGCAAAAGTGTTTATAGAAGTTTCTATAAACTGTTGTTTTTGTGGATTTTCATCAGGTGCTGTTTTACACTTGTCTAAAGGACGATGATAAAACCTGTCAAGACGAAAGTTTAAATTCACACCAAAATCTGTGGTGGGTTCATTTTCCATCAGTCTTGCTGCATTAGTTTCTTTTCTGCCTGAAATGACTTGTGTTCACAGAATTATTTTTTTCAGCATGAATGCTTATTTATAAACAGCCCTTGTTACAGGGCAGTAGTGTGGAAGTGCAGAGATAAACCTAGCTATTACTTTATTATATATTAATTAGCTTAACAACTTCATCAGCATAACCATTGTCATCCAGCTTGCAAAACTCTAGGCTGAAAAATGCAAACCAATAGAAGATTATAATAAAATATGTACAGTGGCTGTAGTGGAGATGTGTATATTTATTCTCCTTGTGGCATAAAATGATTGTGAAAATCTCCTGAAAACAAAATAATAACATTACATTTTATTTGCACAGAATATTAATAATCTTAATTTTAAAAACAAAGCAGAAATACATTTTGTGGGAATCACCCGGGAAGTCTATTACTTGTATTTCATATGCATTCGAACAGTAAATTAGCAACCTGCTCATAAATTAGGTTAGCTGGGAAATAATACATAAGAATAAGACTATAGAGATCTTTAATTATTGCACACAATCAAAAGATGCACACTTAAAGCTACACTGTCAAGGAGGATACAAAAATGCTATCCTTTTCCATTTAAACAATGCTTTCCTTGTTTAAAATATTCCTGACATGCACCAAGATATATCTAAAATTCATCTTAAATAGGACAGCAGGACATATAAAACTTGAAATTCTGAACTATAGGGACAGAACTGTATTCCCAGGTAGATGGCCAGAGAAGGCCTAGGCATTCAATGCAATACATGACAACTTCCTTGCACTGTCCTTCTTTCTAGAGTGCCTACCATGTGTTCATACTGAGCAGTACCTTTCCCATTGCAACTGGTATGAAAAAGAGAGGAAGCAATTTTTCGTTCTGCATCAACTCAGGGATGAGAGAGGCCCAGAAATTACAAAGAAATGTTTCCATAGTATGCATGCTTACAAATCCCCAGCCACCATAGTGAAGTGGATTTTAAATCAAAGTAAATGTGAATTTTCCACTCAAAAAAAAAAAATCTGAAGTGAGAATAAAAAGCAATTTTGCCTGAGTATGGGCACTATTTCAAAAACTGGATCAGGAAATGGCAAAATAAGTTGCACTTTTTACCCTCATTTTGATCAGCTTCAATTTGCATGTGTGGGTTTTTTCCCCCATTTAAGACGTTGTCACTGTTTCTTACTTCAAATAATGTACTGAAATTGGAAAAAGAATTACAATCATTAGAAGTTATGACACTTATATGCCCAGGGTATTGGAGAGAATCAGCTCCTGCCTACTATTAAACTTCACCTGTTAAGAAAACATTAATAACTGAATAGAACTCCAGGCCTTGGTAACACATATTTACATTTACATTTTTGTCTTTCAGTTTAAACTTTTAGTAAGTTAATTGTCTAATTGATTTATTTCTTAAATATTTTCACGATTTATCAGTAATGATGTCCAGTCCCGGAATTTCCTGGCAGTTAATGACCAGCTAGAGCAGGAAATTCTTCACCCGGAGTTCATTAGTACTTAAATATTTTTAGGAGACTTCCAAAGAGTTCTGACATTTCAGGACGTTTCTTATCCTGCCGTGTCTTTCCTTCATGGAAGTAACGGCCTATAGATGACCAGAGATTTTGAGAACTGTTGATAAATATTCTTTTTTTTTTCTTCTGAATTTTAATTCAGTTAACAGACAACAAGAGGAACTCATGCCTTCATTACTCATTTATGCCCCTCTAAATATACTTGCGCAGTTCTAAACCTGAGAGGATCCCTTGTGGTGGGCTGGAACAGAATCCTGGCAAGTTTGATGGACTTGCTTTATGGAAAAGGTGTATCGCATCACTGAGTAGCAGAGGAAGGGGCACTTAAACAGCTGCTACTGAGGCAATAAAACTAAGCTATTGGATTCAAGACAACAGTTACACCCACACTTTGTCTTTATTGGGATTGATGATGAACCATTTAGAGAGGCAATCCAATCATATTGCAATGAGAGTGCGTGATGCTGTAATTTTGTAGTTTGCATGGCCTCATTTAAATTACTAATATTTTACAGGTACAGTAGGAAATTGGAGATATATCTTCATCATCATTTCTACGCTCATTACCAGTAATGAATAGGTGTTATAGAATAACATTAAAGCAATGTATTTAGCAAAATGAAACCAAGGCATGTACTGTCTGTATCCCAAGGGCTGCATGCACTTTCGCCTTGAAACACATCAGTACATTACTGTTCTCTTAAAAACTAGGAGAACGCCATTGTTAGGTATCAATGATGGAGGACACTTGTCACAACCCAAGAGACAAAGCCCTGCCTGAAGACTCAGCACAGGCCTGGTCACATGGATGCATACGTTTCATAGCTTTATATGCCTTAGTACACCCTTGTCCAAATAAGCAGTGACTGTCACACATATACCTGCCATATATTACCCATACTGTCTGATGAAGACAAGTACTGAAAAGACCCTCTCTTCTGCGACCAGCTGATTGTGCAGGACTACCCTGATGTTTGTGTCCTGCTTTGAACAGATGTTTCCTCCTTGAGTGTTCTTGATAATTACTATATTACCTGATGTATTGCAATGAGCTCCCATCTCCCAGACATGCCGCCCTGAGATCAGCCAATGTTGTAAGCCAGATTTTGCAGGTAGGGAAATTAAGCCTAAGAGTAAACTAAGGGACCTGTCCAAAGTCAGACAAGAAGTAACAAATAGGTCTACTGCTGTAATGAGACATCTTAAGCAGCAATATAGGAAGAGTTTAGGAGTCATACAGAGCCTGTGTCCAGAACATAAAAGCTGGACTGGGATGAGCTGTCGCAGATGTGGGTGTATGGTACAACCAGAGCAGCCTGGCCATTTTGGACTGCCTTCTGTAGACTCCTAGGTCTTATTTCCCGTTGATAGGGCAATGAATGACTTTCATCTGATTAAGGGAAAAGGAAGCAAATTGCATGGTTACCTTTCTCTCATCCCAGTTTTCTCCTCTCCTTGCATTAGTCTTTAATGATTTTTTAAGTCTGTGCTTTCATTCTATAAAAAAGATACCTTCAATCTAAAGCAGTCTTCACAGAGAAGCTATTATGCAAGTCATTATTGGAACAGTAATTAGCTAAATAAGGAAGAAAAAGCTAGCAACTCAAAATGGCAATTCATCGTCAGGTGTCTGCTGCTTTAAGTGCTAACAGCCTTTCTCAGCTTCCTTTAAGCCATCTGCTTGTTTCAGCTATATCTCCATACCACCAGCCTCTCCCATTCACCCCTCTCCATCTCACACATTTCCCAGCAGATATCTCATCAGTGCTCAGACTGGTAAGACACTGTGTTTTACCTTCTAGACACCCTCGCCTTTTTCTACAGACATATTTATTCTAACAGGTAGAAGCATCAGCAGATGCTGCTTATGCAGAAGAACAAACTTGTGTTAGCTCCTTTTTGTATCAGGAAGCACCCCTGAAAACCTTTCTTCATTAAAATAAGGTGTTGAAGGACAACAGAGAAAATCAGCAGATTTTGACAGGCAGGGGTAGATGACAGGTACTTAGGGATGACAATAATACAGTGAAAATAGGAAGCAAATCACATGTGGAAATTTTTGTCTTACTGCTACCACGAGAAGTCTTTCTTTTGCTATTTTTAAACATAGATTTAACTGAAAAAGATGATGTTGTTGTCATTGTAGTATTTTGCAAATGCCTAGCTACAAAACTGCTGGGTGGTGGGAGTGGAAATGCAAAGGAATTGCACATGTAAATGTATAGGAGCGTGAAGACTTGAGTATGCAAGCTCATATTCCAGATGTATGGAAAATAACTATTACAGCAATAAGTCACGATGTTGTGAAGCACGAGGCTGAAGGCTAAGTACTTGCAGCCATTTGAGAAATGCAAACACTCAGCAAGGTTTGTTGCTATGAAAATGTGGGTCATTAATTTAAGAAATCATTCGGGGCAAAAAATGGAAGAGGAAACATAAACAGTTTAGTGCTGGGTTGAAATGAAGATCTTGTGGAGCAAGATGAAGGTGGGAGATACGCAAAAATGGATGGAGCGTAGTTTCTAAGGGTAGGACGGACTTTGTCCCAGGAAGAATCAGTGTGTGCCCGGCAGAGAGGAGGTCATCTGCAAGGAAGCCAGAGGCACCCTGCACAGAGGAGACAGGCTGTGCGTTGCCTCTGTCCCCAGAGAAGATTTTGTCTTACAGGACCCGTAGGGACCACTTAATCTGCTTGCTCATTTTTAAGGAAGAAAACTTTAAAAGCATCTGTTTGATCTTGGACTGCTGTTGAAAAGACAGATGGGCAAGAAAAGAAACGTAAATAGGTGCCAGTTCCTTCCCATGATTTATAATTTGCTAACAAATACTGTTGTGCTGGAAATTTCTTAATCAGAGAGTAGCTAGATACTGTGAGGTCATTTCCATATTTACTTTTTTTTAAAAGACCAACTAAATAGATATGGAGAGGTCAACTTCAACTAGCACGGAGGTTTGGGTCAACACAGATGTTTTTCTGAAAAATGGATTTTTGTTACAGTTACCCAATATTTAATATAGTGCTCGTAACACCTTTTATCTAGATATTGCACAAAGTAGAATCCATAAGCCACTACACTGACCTAGCTCTAACTTGAAGGTATAAAAAGCCCCACAAAACTAAATTTAGGACCATTCATCTTTAATATCCTAAATTCTTTAAAATATGACAGGCTGTAATCATGGCCATCTATACACTGCTGAAGAAAACAGAGGTTAGTTCCAAATGCGCTGGCAATGAAAATCTGAAGCGTTTAAAACTTTCTTGTCAGCTACTGTAAGTGGAACTGGTCAAATAATACAAGACGTGACAGATTAACACCTCTTTTCTGAATAAAGCTGAGGGGTCACTCCAGTGATACTTGTGGGATCATGCTACTACTTGTAAGTATTACAGATTTGATCAAACAGATTTTGAAGTCATCTATAAACTCTTTTTCTACTGACTTCAGTGAACTTCAGTTCCAGACGCGTTCTTCATTTTTTCTTTTCATTCAAAATTTCTAATAAATAGAACCAGCAATAGAACACACATCTTTGTGTTGAACAAGTCACTAAAAAAAACAGTTTGCAAGCAGACTTTGCGGTATTAAATTCTTCGTTGAAACCTGTGAATAATATACATATATGCACAGATAGCAGGATCAGTTTGAGAAAATGCAAGGCTACCTCTATCAGAATAGAGTAGAATAGAATAGAATAGACTATTCACAACCAATATTTCAATTGCATCTCCTTAAATCTCTGTCCTGACTGATGTAAATCTGTCCTGGTTCTGGCTGGGACAGAGTTAACTTTCTTCCCAGTAGCTATGGGGGTGCTGTGTTTTGGGTTTGGTATGAGAAGAACATTGACGGCCCATTGATGCTTTGGTCCTTGCCAAGTGGGTCTGCTTGCACCAGGGAGAATTCAGCTTCCCATGCTCTGCCAGGTGCATGGGAAGCTGGGGGGGGGAAGCATAGCTGGGGTGGCTGACCCAGCTGGCCAATGGGGTATTCCATACCATGTGACATCATGCTCAGTATATAATAAGGAGGCGTGGTCCGGGAAGGGGGGGCTCTCGTGCTCGGGACGTGTGAGGTGTTGGTTGGCGGGTGGCGAGCAGTTGCATTGTGCATCGCGCTGCATTGTGCATCACCTGCTTTGTATACGCTGTTATTGTTGTTGTTATCATTGTTATTATTACTGTTCTACTTTGTTATATTTCCATTATTAAACTGTTTTTATCTCAACCCGCAAGTTTTTCTACTTGTGCCCTCCCAATTCTCTCCCCCATCCTACTGGAGGAGCAGGGGGTGAGCGAGTGGCTGCGTGGTGTTTAGTTGCTGGCTGGGGTTAAATCACGACAGAATCATATTCAAACTTTCGAGCACTCTGGTGAAAAATGAGTGCATCTTTTTCCATACTTCACCCCCTTTATTCCCTTTTAGTACATGATGTCTTGTACTGTGCGTAGTCATGCCAGTAACGCAGGCAATGTTTTAAAGGCAACTGTAGGAACTACCTTAAGTATCATCCATCAACCACAAAATGAAAGATTATATCACAATGACAGGAATAGCAATTACAATAATCACTATCTTTTATTAAGCTTTAAAAAATAATTAAAGCTAAAATCTGTCACTGGCCTTATAAAAGTGATCATCTGTTTTTCTTTTAATTCTGCATAAATTAAAAAAAAATATTTGATGTTAATTAAAAACGAGGGTTTATACTTGTATTTTATTGCAAATAGATTTGTGGTAATGTGTATATGGATGACTTTTTAGCCCTGGTGTAGAACAGACATTTTATTAAACAATGACAAGCAATAAAGCCTGTTGTTCTGCGGAAGGGAAGGATGCCCTGTTGGCTGTCATGCTTTTGAGAAGCACAAGGGATTGCCTTGTATTCAAATGGTATAGAAGGTAGAACTGCAAAAGAACAACGAATTAATTAGAGCAATCATTTTTGAAGAGCAGTTCCAAACCCCATTTTAATTAGCAAATAAAGCAGGATACTAACTGCTTAAGAACTATTTTTGCTTTCTGATTTACTGGGTGATGGCAGTTGTACTGCACTTTGTTACAAATCACAAAATCTAGTGCCTCATTTTGCATGTAAAGTGCATTAAAATACCTTCTTTCCCATTCTATAGGGGCCTTTAAGATATATTACGATGGTAAAGTCTGTACAACCCAGCACAATTATTTTCTAATTAGCATCCTTAAATGTTGCATTGTGGCCTGAATCAGTTTTAGCATTGTCAAAGAGTTCTAGAAACAGCCCTATCTGTACAACCCAGGCCACATGTGACAAAATTAAATTGGCACACTTCACTGTATAGACCTTGTGCTCCTGGCAGTGATAGCCAGCTCAATACCTCAGAGAGAAGGCTCAGCTGTCACTCACTGACCCATTAACACTCTAGTTGCATCCTGCAGTGTCATATTCCTCATTCACACAAAGATAGTGCTCCCTGGAGATCCCCAATACCTGCAGGAATGAGGGAAGGACAGCAGTGACAGCAGCACTATCAAACAGGGCAGCAAACAATGTAGCGCGACAGCGCCTTGTGCCAGCATCCCAAACTAGAGTTGAAACCCACTACGCTGCCCTGGCCAGCTAGTTTTAAATGGGATATCAACCCTAACAAGCTATCCCCTTCAACATCATGCACACACGCACATGTAAAAGGCCACTGCTGAGCACCTTTGGTGTACTGCAGGAACACAGTTTGCTCAATTCGCGCTGTGGACCCATCCAGTGAGGTGTTAAATAAAACAAACACCTGCTGCTGCTTCTAAAATGTAAAGGGGAACTACTGGGAGAATAATAAGGAAAATCATGCATCAAAATAATGCCTCTTTTCTTCTCTTTATCCAGAGTCCTACTACTGCCTGTACACAAAATCATTTGAACGCACTGCAATGCACTGTTTAACATAAAGACAATATTGCTTCAGGCTTCTGTGGGGTTTACACTATGGGGAACAAAACCACAGGTCCAATTCAGTGCAGAAGATAATGTCAACGTCACTCTGCCTGCAGAGCTCAGTCACATCTCCCCAGCAGTTTAACACACTGGGGATTCACTGCATATATATGATTTAGGCCACGCTGAGTGCACTGGGAAATTAAATTGTACCTTACCCATAGTAGTGTGTGGGTGTGTGTACATATGCATATGAGGACAAGACAAAGTATGTGTGTGTGCATGTGTGCACGCGTGCATGCACACAGGCAGAAAAATGAGAAAAAGAGACAAATGAAACCAGTCTGAAACTCAATGGAAAAGATAAATTCAGGCACGATTACAGCTGTGAGGTGAAAACAAAAGTCCCAATTCTGTTGAATATGTGGGGAATGATCCAGTAACAAGGTTTTATTTCTAAAGATTCAAACCTCTTTCTTCTCAAAAACACACATCCATGCCACACCCAATGCAAAAAAAGTCAGAAAAGAAGGCAAGAAATTTATACCAACGTGAACAGAAAAATAATTCTTTTTCGAAAGAAATAATTCAGTATTGATATTGTTGCAGGGGACTCAAACTCTGTACATTGCAGACCCCATGTTCCAGCCTCTAGGCCACGCTCACCGATGGACATAAAACAACATAAAAGAATTCCGCCCCCCAGGTTTGGGGGGGGGGCAAACAACAAAAGCAAAAACCCAAGGAAAAGAAAAAAGGGTGGACAATTGACTCCACTTGTTCTGCCCACACAGAATTGAAAGACAGATGAACTCTGCTGCTTAAGATTTATCATGAAATTATTTCTGGTTGACACGTAGACATATGATCTCAAAAAAGGAAAGAGAGTAAAAGCCCAGTTTGCTAGTAGAATTAAAAATATTGGAAAAATTTCTTTTCCGTGTGGTCAGTACACAAGAAGTGAGTGTTCTTATTTTTCAGTACCTAGGTTTGCCCATCACTTAAATCTGGATCTGCTCCTGTTTCCCAAGCCCAGCTGACACTTTAAGCTTATGCTCCAGTGAAGTCCATGTTTATGCCTTGCCGAGTCCAGAGAAACACTTATTTTAATACATGGATGTTACAGCATGTCCACATGGGGGTCAATTAGTTCTACTAAATGTGACCTGGGGAAAATGGGTATCCTTGGGCTGGATGTTTACTCTGCGGTAACTTTAAACTCAAACTGTCTTCAGAGTAGCTTAAGCCTTCTCTACCATGGTGTCACAGGGGAGTAATGATTCTCGCTTTAAATGGGATTATTTCTGGTGCGCATTCCCCAGCAATTGCTCTGCTGGACAAACCAGACAATAAGCACCACAGTCTTCTAATTATATGATCAGAATCTCCTGCGTTGTCCAGTGCTCTCAATGAGATTGCATAGGAGTAGTTGAGATTTAAACAGATAGAGATTATAGAGGTTTCATTATGTAGCAATACAATTATAAAATTTCATGATAATGAATTACAGAATTAAACCAATACATACACACACATATTATTCTAATATATATTTAAGCTACCATTTCAGAGCAAAATTAGTTAGAATAAAATGTAACTCTTCTTTTCTGAGGGTGCTGGGTTTGCAGGGCTACTAACACTGCTAGGCGGGAAGGATCCTACGCGGGCACTGAAGCCAGCTAATGCGATTCTGGCTCCTGAAAGGAAGCAGATCAGTTGAGTACAATGGTGCCACATTATAGGTTCTCACTTTTCTTATTAGACACATACTTTGAAGGTTGAAAAAGGGATGTATTTATTTCATGCAGCACTATGTGTCTAGAGGTTATTAGTGATTTAAGCACATAAAGGTTGGCTATTTTAGGATTTTCCATGACGAATTTCTCTGTGGTATAATTTCACTATAGCAAATGAAATTATGGAAAGGAAGAATTTGGCCTTATATACCTTAAAACCAAATGTTGCTGTCAGCATTTCAGGGAGGTTAAATACTTGCAGAGTATTAAATTTCAAGGTTCAGGCAGTGAGCTGCACTGTCAGCTTAATGCAAGGCTGTAATCACACAGCGATTGTAAGGCCCGCAGCCGTATGATCAGAAAGGAACGGGAGATCCCCTCACTTTATAGAGGCTTAAAGTTATTCCCCCCTTCCTGGCCCTCACTTTGATGTGCCGAGATGCCCTCACGCATTGCTCTTCTCCATGCAATGGTCACTAGCAGGAGACAATCTGAAGAACATGGAAACCAACAGAGAGTTCAGCCTGCAAAGGAAACTTGTTGCCTCTGGAGGAAATACAGAGGCTCAGCTGCAGCAGACAGTCTCCTCCTTTTTGAAGTACAACCAGACCGTGCTACATATTCAGGCTGGCAGCTGCTGCCCACGGCACAGTGCAGAGGCGTGACAAGAGAGCGTGGTGCACCGAAATGCAGGGAGTTGGCAGCAGTTTCTGAAAGCACTGCTGCCCTACGGCACAACGGGGTGAGCAGAGCCCAGCCCTCCCACATCCCGCACCTCCTTTGTTTTTTCCTAAACTCCCCAGCTACCTGTTTCAGCTGGGAGTGGGAACTGAATAGACTCAGGTCTAGCAGGAAAACTCTGAGTTGCTGATTATACCACTTTTCTGAGGCAGCAGCAAAGAAAAGTGCCAGAGACCAAGCATGCCGGTTACCACGCTTGAGGGCAATGAGGTATCAAAAACACAGCATGAGATTGTGCTTAATTCATAGAGGTAATGAAATGTGGTTTTACTCTTCTTTTGATAATAGAAACCAAAGCAGGTTTGAGTCAGGAAGACTCAGAAAAATAAAACACAAAACCACCTGTTACCCTTTTGATCAGAAGTGTACACGGAAGTGTACAACACCAAACGCTCACGTTATGGTGTTATTTCGTATATATTTCTTACTCCTCTTTGCTTGTTAAATGAAAAAAAATTAAAATATGATAAACAATACTGTGAAATACAGCTTATGCCAAGAAAGGCAATGTGCTCAGATATATAGTGTTTTCCAAATGTTACTTTTGCTTTTAATCATATTTTAATTGTACATCACTAATATTTTATTCATGTATTCTCTCTCTTCACTGATTCATATACATGTTTACATATATATATATATTCATAGCCACACTACCCAAGTATTCATGTGTATAAATACACACACACACAAATTTGAGAGTGTGAAAATGGAAATAAAACTAGACAACATCAGAGTACAACAAAGCTGTCACACTGCTGCCTTAATGATAGATAAATAAATGCACAGACCAAATAATTCAGTAAAATAAGCAAGATGGGCTGAGTCCCATGACCTTTTGGACGATGCGAAAGAGATCAGTTACCCCCAGGCAGGTTCTGTTTAGCTCACAGTGTCTTGGTATGTTGAAACCTTCTGGTTACACCACTCAGGAATTATTAAAGTACTATCTGGGCCATTTACATTCTCCTGTTATAGTTTGGGTTACCTTCCTTTCAGACAATATCTGCTACATGACACATTACTTTGCAAAAAGAGGGAGCAATTATTTTAACAATGTTTCTGGAAAGTAGAAGCTATTAGATTTCACTTGAATACTTTTAGTTGCACATTAGTGAAATGATATTGTTGCTTTAGGAAGTCTATCATTTGCTTCCATTAGAGACTTGCAGACTGCCACTTCCATCAGAGCCCAGAATAACTTCCACTGAAGCTATGATACCAGTAGTGGTAGCAAAACAACAGCATCTCCCTTGATGAATGGCATTCTCCCTCTTTTTTTAAGCACTGTAACATTTGGGGGCATACGTGAAGAACGGTTTTTATGGTTAGCAAGCAATGAAACTGTCTTACAACACACATTTCTGAGGTCCTTGTCAGTATATCTGATGTAACTGTATACAATATTTATGCTTATGAGTGACAGTATTTACCAGAGTACTGTATTTCCAATGAAATCCTACTCATCTACAGTATCACTTTGAAAAGAAGTGAGAGGGAATATCATGGGTGATCTAGAAGGCCTGGCAGTAGACTGTCTAGAGAAAGAGGCTTTTCATGAATCGTTCTAGATGTAGCTAGCTTTATATATTCATGCATATCTTCACTCACCTCAAGCATACTTTCCTTCAGGCTTCATATACGAGAAAAGTGCCACCCTTCAAGGAGATAACATAAGAGGCTTCCAAGCAAAGCAAATACTGTGGTGAGCTGTTGGGAGACAGGCAGTCAGGGGTGACTGGGCATGGAAGAATTGAAGGCCTTCCAGACTATTGTCAGGAATACCCATTCTACCTGCAAATTAATTGGCAATGATGCAGAAAACTGACCTCACCTGTGCATGTGCTTCACTGAAGAAAAGAAAGCAATGGCCCATTCCAAGGCACAGCCTAATCTGAGCAATGTTTATTGAATCCATTTATGGACTTCTGAAGGTGTCTCGCAGCACACAGGTAAAATTCCATGTTCAAAAAAAGCCTCTAACTTCTTTCAAGGAATTAGGTTTTCGGATGAAAGCCCAAATTATGTTGCTTAAAGCAAAGTTTAATTATGTTTTTTTTAACATAAACCTTAAAAAGCATATTTGTTCCCAAAATTTTCTCCACTGAAACTTCAAGACAACCAGATACACAAATAGAGAAACCATAGCAACGCACCATCTCAGAACCACATGGAACATGACTCTTCTGAAATGTAGTTTTCACCTTAATCGTAACATCAGCTAATACTACAGCCCTTACTGAAGGACCTCCAGGCTGGAAAAAGAATTATGATAAATACTTCCACAGGAAACCTTCTTACCATGATTTTCAGTTATATTTTGCTGCATCGGTAAAGTTGGATGCTTATGTGAACTTGTGTACCCTTTTTCCAAACAGCTTCTTAATTCTAAGCCTTTGAGGTTCGTTCATCCTCTCATATTATGCACAGTGTTGTTTTATGTGTAAGAAATATGATCTTCTTTCTGCCTTTTCTCACAAGAGCATCTGTACCTCATAAAATATATCAAAGACAGTTCACTTACTGTATGCTATCATTTTTATATATTTTTTTTTCTGGGCTCTGTGGGTATTGGCAGTTACAAGTCTGCAAGGGGAAGAAACTTTTCAGCTACATCACATGATTAATGGTAGCTAAAGGAATGATACTTGTCCTAGTGTCCGTATTTTTTGTGTGGGCTGCAATTTGCAACACTCAGGCACTTGCCTTCCTAAGCAATGGCATTAAGCAATAGTATCTATTAATAGAACATTTGTTGTATTCCTGTTTCCCCTCCTGAAAACAGGCAAAGATGGGAAGCAAAGCTTATAGAATATAAAAAGTAGCATGTTATTTATGACATGAAAGATGAGAGAGAGATGAAGACTTTTATGGGACTCTGAGGATGTCTTCCTATGGGAGTATCATTTGCCTTTGACAAAACCTGCCATTTAACGAAATCTGTTTACAGAAAAGAATTTGCTGTTCGATATGATGTTTGTGAGTCCAAAAGCAGTGACACCTGGCAGAGGCTACTAAGCAGCATTCAAAAAGGAGAGTAAAATAATGAAAGTGAGAAAATCATTCCAAGACTCAGCCTAATCTGAGCAATGTTTATTGAATCCATTTATGGACTTCTGAAGGTGTCTTGCAGCACACAGGTAAAATTCCATGTCCAAACAAAACCTATGAACTACATAAGTCCCCATTAGCTCTCAAAATAGAACGTACGTGATATTTAGGGCTTGCATACACTCTGCACAATGTTGAATTTCATTCACAGAGAAAAAAGGTAAAAAGAGTTGTACTGCTTAAATGTTCCCTGTTTAAACTCTCTTTTCCATGCACAAATGGGAATGTATAACTTCTATTTATTATGCTGACTCAGGCATTTTTCTAGAAAATGTAATTCAACTACAGAGTAACTCCCAACTGTTAGCAGAGAAAGCCTAATGTCGTATTTGTTTCAAAAGGAAGAATACAAAGCAAATTCTTTTTCTGTGACATGACAATGGATCCTTCATGGTTTGTTGCAAAATTACGTTATAGTAACATAGGCAATAAATTATGTCTCTTCTTAGTGATGGTAGTGAAACCTACCATCCAGCTATGGCTGAAATATCTAAGTGCATCAGCAAAGTTTTCCATGAGATAAGGAAGGAGACATTGTCGTGAAAACATGCATGAACTCTAGTTCTTGTTTGCTTTTTCATTCTCTTTCTTTGTAATAAGATCTTATTGATAAGACAAAATTGAGAGTAGAAATAAGCTATGTATATTATGTTTGACCAGTTAGACCATGAGTTTATATTGGCTCCAGAATGACAACAATCCTGCCCAAAAGCACTACTTGTGCATGTGTATATTGTGCATGTGATTGAATTTCGGTGGTCCGTATGAAATCAGGTTTGATGGAGTGAGCCCTGCTTTCTGATGGGCAGCATCACATAAAAGTTATTCAAATTCTGTAATAGTTTAGTGTTACATATGTATTGCTATTTGCACTCTTTAGAGCTTCTCAAACGTTTTGCACGTTAATAAAATTGTCATTTTTTTCTGGTCTGGAAATTTATGAAATGTTAGGTTAAGGTCTACAAAAATTCAGTTTATGTTTTATTATGGTAATAGTATTTTTTTTCTTCTTCAAGAAATCAATACTAAAAAAGCTATAATGACCTGTTGTTTGACTCCATATAGCACCATCCAGATCTACATTCACACTGGTGCTAAGGTAATAGTGAGAGCATTTTCATTGTCACTACTGTAGAACATACCATACAGAAGAATACTACTGAAATAATTAAAATTAATAAATAACTTAATATATTCTTTATAAATTATCAAACAGAACTAGAAAGAAACTTGAACAAAGAAAAGAAATCTAATGCTTGTGGAATTACATTCTTATTGTGAATAAATTAGCTTCTCATATTCCTAAATAAGGTGGAATTTATCTTCTATCACCTTCTTCCAAAAGCAGGGAGCAGGTGGCTATGTTATGTCAGGGAAGGAGAACAGCAGTGTGAACACTCCATTTATTAGCATTATTCATAAACTTTCTATCATGAGCAGCATTACACTGCTTACTATTCAGCATCAGAGTATGAAAAGCGCACTCAAGCTTCAAAAATCAATGACAACCTGCCCTCTACCCACCGCTTTTCTCTGGCAAGCAGCAAAAAAGCAACTCCTAAAACTCAGCATGCCATTTTTTAATTCACAGTTATGTTTCCACTTGAAGAGACAAGCCAAAACAAACTATTCCTCCCTGAGAAGCACCACGAAAATAAGTTCCCTCCCAACTTCAGTAATTATTAGGCAAGAATGTTTCTCCATTCCCTCTTACACTGATAATACAACCTGCTTATAAGGACAAGCTTGCATTCTGCTCCTCTGTTTGCATAATTCACAGATGTCAGCCTGCAGGTTGGCTGCATCCAGCAGAATCCCAGCTTTGCTTTCCTCCGTCAGGTTGAGCCCTTTCACAGCTGTAAATGGGCTTATACTGCTGCAGAAAGCAGTAGGTGAAGTCCAACAGCCAGAACTGTGTAAGTAGAAGTACAACCTTTCTCAGCTGTGCACATGCCTCTGACTATTTCTAACCATTTCTTTACAGTTTAGGACTTACTTCAGGCATATGTGTGCGCTAGCATGTGTGTTTACAGCAACTATAGTTAACCATAAAGAAAATTCTAACAGCTGTTTTCAAGTCATTTAGACCTTCAGCATTTTATTCCTCAAAAGAAAAAAGAAAAAAAAAAATGAGGTCATTTACAAAACATACTCTTAGTACTACCGAGGGTTGTAGAGGAAGCAAATTTAGTTCTGATTTTCTGTAGTCATACAGCCTTACAAAGTAGAAAATTATTTTCCAGATATCATGTAACACATTGTTAAAGTGTGTTCCTCTGACTAACTGGCATTGTAAATTATTCAGTTGAATTCTACCAGCATTATACCATATTTAGTTTCTGTTTTTTGAGCAGCAAAGCTATGGTGATACTTGCAAGGAAACCAAGGACAGAATCCCAAATGAAAGCAGAATGTATAGTGAATAATATACCATCATCCAAAATAAAAGACCATTTGACAGAAGGAGAAATGAGAGAGTGGCACAGCTCACATTACACACTGTAATGAGCCTACACAAAACTTCATTATGTCAGAGGAACGAGATGAGAAAGAGATGTTCCTTAGACTCAGCAACAGCAACAACCATGTGCCAAGTGGTTTTGGATACCCACAGTGATATTTATGGCATAACCCTACAGCCTAAACTGAGAGATTTCAAGATAAAACATTGGCTGAAATAACCAGTGATTAACTACTTGCTCTTCAAGATGGAAATGATCAATTTGCTTTTCAAGAGAAGAATATTTTCTTTCCAGAGCCCTGCTTTGTGCTGATCACACCTTCGTGCCTAAGGTGACACCTTACAGGAAGTTAACTGTGTTAGTGACTAGTGAATCAATCTTTCAATGTGTGAAGATCATTTTTCTCTTATACGTGATGATACATAATTTATTTCATTCTTAATTCTGCAAAATTGATTAACTCTCTCTGAAGCATGAAAAGTTTTCATAAAATGAGGTTCGCGTTATATATAAGTGCATCAAAACTACCGACAATTGTGTACCATCTATTCACAACAGTTAAAGCTTAAGTGCCTGCAGAGTAAATAGGTATCTTATAAGCACAAGTATTTCCAGGTACTTTTGGAAAATTTCTGCTTTCTTCTATAGACTTCTTCAGTTTCTGTGAGAACCCAAAATCTTCTACTTTTGGCTCAGGTGAATATTCAGAGAAAATAAATGTTTATTACAGCCTTTCAGACTCCATCCGACGGAAATCAACACACTTCCTTCAAAGTCAAGTGATCCACAGTCTTTGCCTCCGGAAGAGAAACCAACTGAGAGACCTGCAGTGGATCAACTCAAAGACCTGCATTTAGATCAAGTCAGTTGCTCAGATACATTTCTACTCAAAATAAGCAAAACAGAGATTATGAATTTACTACTATCATTTCCACATAGGAGAGAAGTTTTAGAAATTACTAACATGATATCTGTCTGAATTTCCTTTCTCAATTGTGCAGTGAATGAAAAATAATGGACCCAATGACAGAATTACTGAAACGAGTAGGAAGCCTATTTTCCTGTGGTGGCTTGGTACCTGTTTTGAGTGGTTGCACTGGGAGCATATTTAGATTTTACTCAAGGAAGTACTTAAAAGAGACCAGAAATGTTATACAGTTCTGCAGGTACTTTTCCATGTCAATTAAAACTTGTATTTCTTTCTTGGTTTTCTTCCATTTCTCTGTGAAGACTCCAAGCCACATTAGTTTTTTATTCAATTTTACATCTTTCTGAGAATCTTTGATCTTTCTTTATAACTCATTGAATACTAATTTCTAAATTGATATTCTTTCATTAGACTCATCTACTTGATATTACTGTATTTTCCCACAGTTTCATGGAGGAATAGGTTCAGTCAGGTTGCTCTTTCCTTCTTTCTTTCTGGACAGGACAAATAGTGCTTACTTTGAGTCCAACAGCACTTTCTCCACCTGAATATTTCCAGTAGACCGGCCTGTGAATAACTGATGTGATAGTGATTGAATGGTGAGACTAATCTAAAAGATCTTTTTAAGAGTTGGGTTAAATCAGGTTTGTTTATATTCTTCAGCTTCAGCTTCACCAAGTTTATATTCTTTATTACTTTTACAAGGAGCTTTCTGCAAAAGCTCTGAAGTGTATGTAAAGTCTATGAAGAAACTCTTCCCTTGCCTCTGGAATGGCGGGGGCGCCGCAGAAATAAGGAGTAACTCTCAGATGAATAGCACCTCTGAGCCTTAATGAAGGATACTATGTCACTAAGGGAAAGAACGTTATTTGCACTATTTTCCTTTACTCCTTACTTTATTGTTTAACATCTTAAAGCTTTAACCTCTTGATTTCTATCCTTCACTGAACACATTGTGAGAGCAGTCTCCTTGTTAAGCTGCTCATAAATGTGCAATTGTATTGTGAGAGAAATAAGCAGTACCATTTGATTTAAACAATGAAAATGTATATTGAAAAAGAAAACTCACTCAAAACCAGAAAAAAGTGCAGCAGCACTACACTCAGAGCAACAAAACTCAGATTCACTCGGAACAAGAAAATCATTTTAGTACACATTGAATTCTTCTGTTCAATAACGATGTTCGTACACCTAAACGTGAGCAAAAATATTATCCATTTAAACATACAGTCTTGCCCAACTCTGCTGTGGAGACAACTATGAAGATCTCTCTTCACGGAAGGCGCTACAGACCTCTGACATATCCGTCCAGTGAAAGAGAACAAGCTTCAAGAAAGAGTGAACAACTTTAGCTGCTGATGGGGAGCAGCACAAGAAGCCGTTAGCAGCCGTTAAAATTCAAGGTGTTCAATCATGGGATTGTGAATAGAACAGTCCGCTAGTACGAAAAGATCCAACTTTGCTGCGTTTCAGAAGGCCGAACTAAAAAAAAACAGACTCCTTATTCCAGATGAGTGATGGAGGGGTGGAGGGCAGGGACCTGCTTCTAAAGAATGTCTCACAGTTATGATACAAGTACTTATACGGAGAAAATCACAAAAGATTAAACTGTTTCAAATAACTGTTAGTGTTAAATCTAGAGGAGCTGGCTTGTTTCCAGGACTTTGCTGCTCTTTCCTCTACAGTGTCTATATAGGATGCCCAATGCAATGTAATGACTAGCTGTTGCTAAATTCTGTGTTGAGAAAAATACTATTGGAAGAAAAAAAGAACTATTGGAAGAAAATGGTTTCTTGTGCTACTTACAGCTATTAATTTGGTGGATCTTCACACTTAGCTGTTTTTGTTCTACATGTTTTGGACTCATAAAAGGTGCTGTATAGCAAACAAAGATTTCACCAGTCCTGATTTCACTCTATTTTACATCCCCAAAAGCTTAATGTTAAAGTAACATATTAAGTTTGGGGATAATATGAAAGTATTTTTCAAAATTCAAAGTCAATTGTCCTAAACAGTAACATCCAAATGACAGCACTGTGCAGCTTTAATCACTTTAATAGTGTTGTGATTTCAAAACTCTGCCAAACATATTTTCAGGTTGTGACTACTATTTAATCAAGACTTTCAAGACAATATTTCCCCAGTAAACTTAAGTCTGAATTTTCTAGGTGTCTAGTATTTTCATTGGCTTTCATTATGTATCAATGCTGAAAGAGAATATGAGTTTTCCTTGCAGGTTTGATATAATTTGACTGGGAGAAACAATAGCTAAGCCAAGTTAAATTCCTTATGAGAATTGTTTGGTTAGTCTAAAATCCTGTTAACCAGGATGCTGTGTCTCTCCTTTGCCTAGCAATGTTGTGTCATGTGCATCACTCCATCAATTAATGAAACAATTTATTTTGATTATTAATAACTTCCTTAAGAATCTGTTTTCTGAGGCTCTCATAAATTTATCTAAATACTAATTAAGCATCATTATGCCCATGAAAATTAACTAAGTATTAATCTTTTAATTTTACAGAAGAAGAAATCAAGATACTGGGAAACTAAGTGACTTGTCCAAGGGCACACAAGGAATCAAAGTTAAAGGTCAGTTCACGGGCAAAGCAAGAAATCCTTGTGCCATGGCAGTCGGTGGAAATGAGGCCAAGATCACACTAACACTTTCAACTGTTCGGCATTTGCTGGGCTGAGGTTTTAATCTGCATTTTCCTCACACTTCTCAAATATTTCTGAAGCCTTTGAATACATAAGATCATAAAATTGCATAAAAAGGAAATTTAAAATGTTCATTTCAAACATAACAATCTACATATGTCCTTCAATTGTTTTGAATCCTACATGAAGAGTCCTCTCTCCAGTTACAGTGCACTGCAGGCAGAACAGTCCATTCAGGTTATACACACATTTATTAAGTGAGGCAGCTTTCATAAAATGTCAGTGTTTTGGCCAGAAATTGACATTTTGAAAAAGGTGCCCCACTTAATAAATTTAAGTAACTTGAACACACTGCTCTATCTATAGTACAGTGTACCACAACATAAGAAGTATTTATACTGGCAGTAGAGCAATGTCAAAAAACTACGATGTTCTGTAGAACAACTCTCTACGTTTAGGAATTTGTGTAGTGAATTATTTTGATATGGTGCTGGTTTTGCTTTCAGAGCTTCCCTCTTTTATTTATATTGATTATTTGACATGTACAAGATCATTAACAACCTCAGTGAACGTAACATCAAAATAGCTGTGTCAATAGAAAGCAATGGGACTAACTGTCTTAGAACTGCAGACTTTGAACCCCGAATAAGTGTTAACAGAACAAGATAAGAGGGAGGTTCCTACTAGCTATATATCCATTTTGTGGCAGGTGTGCTTTATGGTGTGTCTTGCAGCCTTTATCCTTTAATCGTCTAGACAGAGGCATCTCCTGGAGTGTGCTGAGGGCTTTCCATAGGAAAGCAGGGCACAGGGGCAATGCTGCACTGACAGCCCTGATTGTGGTGTGAAATCAGGACACAGACAAGCTGTTCACCAGGAATGAGGACCCTTCCTGTCCCATAGGGCAGACGCAGACACAGTCAAGCAGTTGGTTCAACAGCTGGGTTCAGTTAGTTCATAACTTCCTACATGCCTTCCAGAATAAGTAATTTAACTCTGTATTTAAGATCCTCTAAATTCCTTAGCTATAAAAGGACAATAATAGTACTCAGCTTCTTCACCCTTCATAATTTTCATTTTTTACATTTTAAACTCTCCAGAATTATATGTATGAGCAATGTCTTGCATAATGTGGTTTCAGTATCCGCGGGGAACTTGCTCAGAAATGATGCTAACTAGCACATCTTGCACCACCATATTACACGCACTAGTGACATGTCTATTTAATCTCTGAAATAGAGCTAGAAACCCTATTTGGAAATAATTCCTAAGGGAAACATGTAGTCAAATATATGCATATATTATACACTGAAATGTTAATCCTACAAAGTAAAGCTTTCACAGATAGGAAGTACCGGGATTAGGACTGTCTGCACCTTTTGCATTAGAATATTTTCTTTAATAACTTATTTACTTATGTATTTTCTAGAGAATTCTTCCATCATTTAGCTGAAAGTACTTGCTTAACTGGCTATGAATTTTCTCTTCACTAGTCAATGTACACCTTCTGCAGCAGACTCACTTTCATCCTCTGCTGAATACAGAACGAGCATCCTTACACTCTTTTCTATGATGCTACTGTTAAATTATCCAAAAGCTTGTCTTTGCTTATTGTAGTAGCTCTATGAAGCAAACACATGTTAACAATTCCACTTTAGGATATTGAGAGTCTAAGGCATGACCTAAAGTTAAAACTTCCTACTTGTTTTTTAGTGTTATGTCTTCTCTTCTTTGGCCTAACTTCCAGCAGGCAAGGCAAGATTAAGAAGGTGGCCACACAGAAAGGCTACTACTGATACTGAAGTTGAATCTCCCCATTCAATTTTTATTTTATTCTCTATTTAGACACAAAACATTATGCATTTATGAAACATTGCATGATGAATGGTAATAAATAATTTTAATAAATGCCTCTAATGATAATGATAATTCATAAATTATTTTATGTTTTAATTTCCTTGTGTAAATATATTGAAGCACAACATCTCATTTTCATTGCTGACCTGGGGTGAGAGCACAGCAGCATGACATTTACAACAGATACTTCAACTGTAATTACCAAACAGTTAATATATCAGTTTAATTAAAATCCCATAGTGATGAACAGCATAAAGTATCAAAAGAAGTTAACCCAGGCAAAAACAATCAAGAGGATCAAGGCAATCAGTTGAGGCAAAGTGAATTAGAGTACTTGTCCCACCAATCCAGAGGGTTATTTGCTCCTTGGAGACAACAGATCTTGCTGCATCAGTCTTTCAAAAAGATATTCATTGTGAGACAGTGCACAGGAATATTTGGAATACCAAAATGAAGAAAGAAAAAAATATCCAGGTTGGATTTTATACTGAGTTTGGTGAAACAAAAGTGACCTTTGTTCCTTAGGTTTATCTCCTGATAAAATGAAAAATAAAGGCATGTTAAGTCTTGCTGAAATTCCTTCTACTGGCTTCATTGCAGAACTTCTAGAGTCCAAATTTCTGTAATTTCTAGACCAATCCATCTTGGATTGGTCCATCTTGGATAATGTCAAACTGCTCAACATCTTGCTACCAGCTACTGCTGATGCAGTTCTTTCTGTCTAGAGACACTACTCTCATTTACCAGACTAAGAGTGGCCAAAGTCAATTAATATCAACAGAAGAATTTATGTACATCAACAGAAGAGTCTTTGTCCTTAAAATCTAACATCAAATCTTTCCCTTAATTCAGTCCAATCTTTTCTTCTTCCTCCTATCTTAAGATCAATACAGCCGCCTTTAGATTTTGTTCAAGTGAAATCTTAATTTTTCTTCAGTATCATCTTATGTAGCACAAAGAGTGAGTATTTGAGCACTACAGTAGGGAAGCTGCATTTAAGCATGCAGTTTGAGTCTTGAAGTGGGGAGAAAAGCATAAGCAACTGCAAACACTGTAGCAACAACAGATTGTTGGAGTGGTTTTCCTTGAGAAGCATGAATTCAACTCTTAAGACACAAGTCTGACAAATAGACCTTCCTCTCCAAACAGTAGTACATTCAAGGATTAGGTTATGGGTCATGATGAGAATGAAATATCAATAAGATTTGGTAAATGCCTAAGTGGAAAATTTTTTTTCTTCTTCCCCTTTTGAAAGATGCTACAATCTCTTGTAACATGATTGATATGTAGATGATTTATCTCACTGTCCTGGTTCCGGCCGGGACAGAGTTAACTTTCTTCCCAGTAGCTGGGGGGTGTGCTGTGTTTTGGGTTTGGTACAAGAGGAGCGTTGATGCTTTGGTTGTTGCTGGGTGGTGCTTGCACCGGGGAGACTTTTGTTTTCTCTTTTTGGCCTCCCAAGCCCTGCCACGTGCAGGGCAAGCTGGGGCGGGATGGGGAGCAACAGCCAGGGTGGTTGACCCAGCTGGCCAATGGGGTATTCTATACCATGTGACATCATGCTCAGTATAAAAACCAGGGGTGTGGTGGGGCTCGCCCCCTGTTCGTGACACGTGGTCAGCAGTCGGTGAGCAGTTGCATTGTGCATCGCCTGCTTTGTATATTGTTATTGTTGTTCTCATTGTTATTATTACTGTTCTACTTCGTTTTATTTCAATTATTAAACTGTTCTTATCTCAACCCGGGAGTTTTTCCTACTTGTGCCCTCCTGATTCTCTCCCCTGTCCCGGGGGGTGAGCGAGCGGTTGCGGGGGGTTTATTTGCTGGCTGGGATTAAACCACGACACTCACCTATCATTAAACTGGTTCACTTTATTGTCTCCCTCTATCAGATTAAGGAGATGACTGTCTTGAAAATGCTTTCAACAATAGCTCTAAAAACTTACATAACACATTTTAAACGAAACCAACATGAAAACTTCCTGTGAAATCCAGGACTAGGTTAGGTGCCAAGGAGCAACACTGGGAGTTTTCAGAATAGGATCCAAGACAACTAGTATGCTAAGCACAGGGCCAAACGCATCCTACACACCATCACCATGAGGACAGGCAATAGGAAATGCTGCTGGGAGCAATCTGTGTCTTTTAAATGCGGCCCCTTTTTTTGCAGTGCAGAGATGCGCCTGTGTCCACTCATATGGTATGTGGCTCCAAAGCTGAGTGTGGTTTTCTGGGGACAGAGGGCTACATCATTTTTTTAAAAAAATCAATCAGATGTCAGACTTTTAAAATTTGCTATTAGAGTTGACTCAAACCAGCACCACTTACTTGCACAAAGACTGATTTAACCACAAGGCTATTTTACTTGGAAAACCCTAGAAAACAAAATTGAGCCAAAAGTCTTTTGGCTGAGATCTGGGTTCCCCTTTTCCAGGCAAGCGTTCCAGGCTATGGATTCATCCTCAAGTTTACTCTTTCTTCCTTACCTAATATGCTTTTGTACTGCAACAGAACTTCAGCAAGAACAGAGAAGTATGTCCTTGTTCAGTGTTACCTACGGCTGGTGACTAAAGATCCATCTTAGAATCATAGAATCATTAAGGTTGGAAAAGACCTCTAAGATCATCAAGTCCAACCATCAGCTCAGCACCACCATGGCCACTAAACCATGTCCTCATCTACACATCTTCTAAATACTTCC
>NW_009188435.1:0-7576 GCF_000690835.1 Fulmarus glacialis | reverse complement strand
TTCGTTCCGGAGAGGGCCCACATTTTCCCCAGTATTCCTTTTATCCTCACTGTACCTATAGAAGCTTTTCTTGTTGTCCTTGATGTCCCTGGCCAGATTTAATTCTATCAGGGCTTTAGCTTTCCTAACCTGATCCCTGGCTGCTTGGACAATTTCTCTGTATTCCTCCCAGGCTACCTGTCCTTGCTGCCAACCTCTGTAGACTTCCTTTTTGTAAATAATTTTTCAGTGCAGAGTATGGTCTCCTTTTTTACCTTTAATTGAATCCATTTTAGTCTGAAAATGTTAATCCCTAAAATACAGAGTTTTTTCTTAGTATCAATTATAAATATGTGCATCCTAAACATGACCTCTTAAGAGAAAGTGAAATGCTCCAAGCTTACTATCCATGTGAGGGGCAGATCTCATATGACCACAGGATGACAGCACTTCAGATGGAGGTTCTTTGACTCCACCTACTGTAAGTGGTCAAAGCAAGCACCTTGTAGAATGAAGACTTTTAATTTCTCACTGTTACCTAAGAACACAATCTGCAGTGATTTCCACTGCTCAGCTACTTCCGTCACTTAAAACAGGAATGACTATATATTATAACAATAGACATTAATTAGAGAGGTCTGACACATAACGACTTTTATGTTGTGGTTTTGATAAAATGAGAACAGGATGTATGGGGCGCAGAGATTTCTTGTGATCTGTTCAAGCAGAAATTAATTTCCCTTTAGGTGAAAAATGGACCAAAACTTTCTCCCAGCACACATTCCCAGTACAGAAACCACTTAACATCATGCCTTTATCTTTTTCCAACTGCTGCTACACAGCCCTTTCGCAGAATGCAACCCTGTTTTCAGAAAAGTAAGCAATCTGTTATTCACCAAAATACCTCAAAATTAAAAACATAAAACTAACAACCAACCACATACTGTTATTTTTTAAAATACCGGAGTAGCAGGCCAGCATTCTATAAGCAACCCAATAATAGGTCTTACCTCTCAAGTCAAGCATGGATTAAATGGAGGGAAAAAAGCAGTCTCCTAAAAATGCATCCAATCTCTGAACTAAAGTACACAGCCATTTTACAGATGAGTTACCAAAGTGTATCCTGCACTTTGAATCCTTGTGTTTAGAACAGAGCTTCCTGTTTGCCCAGAGCAAAAGCAGCTTCATCAAATTAGGTGCATACTGCAGAAAGTGATGTTTCTAAAAAAAAGATGCAGATCATAGAAGACAAGATAATTTAACCAGGTTGGGGCAAGCAAGCACCTCTAAGGCTGGAAAAGACTGGTTATTGAACTGACAAATGAAAGTAGTCTCTCATCAGCAAAGTTTTCACTGAAAATCAAAGATTTTCCCATCTTATTTGCTAACAACCTCAAGAAAGGTGATATACATAAAACACAACAAGCACTTGTGAAAACTGAACAAAATTTGGCATTTCATTATATCATTAGTGATTGCTCTATAGGAAAAAAGATATCTCCTTTGTTAACTGGAGTCAAAACAGAGGAGCTTCACAGTATAACAAGACATTTATTTGAATTTTAGTGCATCAAATAATTAAACCACAAGCCTTTACAAGATGGTATACTTGTATCCTATTCACTGCTTAGGTATAGGTGCTTTTAATCAGAACAAGTCTGTAAAAAAAGGCTTATTGAGCAGATACACACAATCAGTAAAATGAGTCCCTGAAGCATAATATCCTCTGAGAAACTGCTTGCTGTCATCATAAGGAGTGAAATAATCCATGTTTGTGGACACCATATTGCATCAAGGCTCTACGGCTTTAGTTGTGCCTGGTCTCTCAGAGAACAGAGAACTGGAAAAGTTCTGTCAGCAAGGGCCAAATTGCTGACAGAGCCACCTGCTAGGAAAACACTGTTCGGGTTGCTGTCATGGCTATCAAAATGTATTTTCCTTTACATACACACACATACAAGTATGCTTTCTGAAAAACCATATTCAGCATGGTCAGAAATCTCCACTAAGGTTCACATCTCACTGGAGGAGCAATCAGTGGAAGGACATGCTGCAACTGTTGTATATGCTAAACACATTGACATCAGAAACTGCCACAGCTCAATGGTGGCATCACATATCACTGTATTCAAGAATGCAGAGTAGCAGTCACTTTCCAGTGATCTGATCCAAAAGACCAAGTCAGCAACACAGAGTTCCATGATGACAAGGAAGGAATAGATAGTAATTAAAATTCTGTCCTATTAAGAAAACAGCATCTATTTGAGGGAGACAATCTAAAATTCACCTTAATCTCTTTGCTGATATTATAACGATGCAGAAGTTAACATTAAAAAAACACAGAAAATTCTGATTCCTGGCTCTAATATAAAAATGAAACATACTACTTGGCAGCTCTAAAAGTGCAGAAAATCAAAATGCTTGCTTTTTCCTGCTTATTTGAAGATTAGAGACTTGATATATTCAGTAGTACTGCAGGGTATGAAAAGCTATGTTATCTTAATGCAAAGCTTCAAGTTAATCATGTGAATATGAACTTTTGTGAAGCTGAGAATGGAATTAAACAGTAGAGATATCAGTGAAAAATACTTTGTTTGCTGTTTAGATATATGGGCCATAGATTTAATTCACTGAAATATCTTGCACAAAACATTATTTACAACTACAAAACATGTACAGTCCAGAAATCCCAAAAAGAGGAAGTCAGCATCATGGCTCTATAGTTGAACAAAAACATCTGAAAAGGTACAGTGTTGATGCCTTCATCAGTTGAAAATCACTGCAACCGTAAAAAGCTCATGCAGCAGTGTCAAATCTGGAATCTGATTACTTCCTCTACTCTCCCAATTTTTGCCTCTTTTTTCAAACAGTGAAAGTCATTGAGATCACTCACAACAACAGCAATGTTTTAATAAAAGTGAAACAGAGCCAGACCCAGAAAGCTAGCTTAGCTATTAACCAGCCTCTAAAACATCTAGTATCTTCGCAGAAGGCTGCCCGTGTAGTGGAGATGCAAAAGGCAGAATATGGGACATAATATGTAGGGCTCATTTAATTAGGTCATCTGTGTTTTATAATAGTAAGATAAATATGATAAACAGAAACCTTAACTTAATTTGTGGTCTGTTTTCTGCCATCATTATGAAAATGTATTTTAAGATGCAGAACCCATGTTGTGTATCGAGTCATATCACTTCCACTTTATATGCATTAACACTGGATAATCCTGTTTTTCTTGTACTCTTCATTAGTCAACATAAGATTTTCTTTTAATTGGTTTGGGATTAAAGGACACTTTTCCAAATTTGAGTATTGAAAGCTATTGCATACAAATTCCAGACTGTCTATTCTGTCATTCATAGTAAAGAAATTTTTTTTTTTTTAGGAAATGATTTGAATGAAAAAAAAAGCTTTAAAACATTCTTCCCTATCATTCTTGCTCAGGACTGGAACAGACAGACCAGAATAAACACTTTTGTAGATGATGTTAGTATTTAAATAGCCAAACAATCTTTTTTGAGATAGCAACTTCCTTCTGGTTTCTGCTGAATTTAATTAATCAAATGTCATACTCGGGCAAAGGTCAGGTCAAGCCTTCCTACCAATGAACCTAAGGGGTAGAAGGATAAAACTATTGTTGAAAACTGCCCTACTCAGCAGCAAATCTAGGGCTAATATTTTCAAAGACATCAAGAACAGGCCCTAGAGATGATTAACCAGTTACACCAAATTGATGGTTCTACAGACAAAGAGCTGAGGTCGTAGGCCCGTGGCCTGGAGCAGCATATAGGTAATCATGGGTTTCATTCTGGTGAATTTTATCCTCCCTGTTTCTGCACATCTCACAAAGAAAGAATCTAAATATACCTTGCCTGGCCATTTCTTGGCACTATTTTTGTGCTGTACTATTGCAAGTTCCTTCCAGAACCATTAACTGTAGCTGGATTTCAGGATTTTGATGTACAAAGCAAATTACATGAGTGTCATGCTATGCATTCCATTGCTTATCAAATAAGATAATATCCAGCACAGAGCTGGCTTGAGCCTTCTCAATACTCCACTATCTTTTGATCTGGCTTGTTCCAGTCTCTGCATGACGAAGCAGATGGCTAAAATAGGTCTTGGTTAAATGCCCCAACTGCTTTCATAGAGTTCTGCTCTGGTTGATTTATTTTACTTGACAAGTTAAATCTGAAACAGAAGTAATCATATAGTCCATACCATACCACTGCCTATATGTCTGTATTACAGTTACAGTTTAGAAGAGTTGGCTGAGGGAAAAAAAAAATATATATTTTGGAAAGTGTTTCAATTTTGATCTGTAAGAAAAATGTGTGATGTTAGTGTTTGCTACAAAGGATAATCTGAGAACATTTCCCAGCAGATACTTAATTTTATATTTTAAAAATAAATATTCTAAATTTAAATATGATTTCAAAGATACTAGTGTGCTTTATATTTATTCTATTTAAAATTAATAAGGACAATTACTTTTCAGAATCAACTGGAACATTCTTCCCTGGCCATCTACTGTTTACATTTTTAGAAAAACATTTTAAGCAAGAAAATATAATGATTATTTTATGTATCTGTTGTTTAGTCAGTAATAAACATTAGCTAAATATACACAGAATAGAAATATTTATCTGGCTACATTATCATACAGCATGAAATATTGAGAAGGATATTATTGCTACTAACTTGTCGTGTCTTGTATTCTTCCATATTCATTCACTTTTTTAATTTCAACTGCATCAACATTCAAAAACAAATTTAACCTTTCCAAAATGAAAAGTTTTGAAATAAAAATGAAATTATTTTAGAAAAATTTTACCATCTCTTAAATATTGTAAAACTATTTTACACAAAAATTTCATTCCTGAGTGATTTAAACTCGAACTTTCCAAATAGCCCTGCTCTGTTCTACCTTGTCAGTATAATCCCTGTATTTTTCCACAGAGTTGCAGAAAGAAACGACAGAAAAGACCTGTTGTCTAATCTGTACATTTAAAATAGCACACTGTTCATTATTAATTTCCAGCCTTTTCATAAAGGCTGGAAATTTCCATATTCCTATCCCCAGTATTTGGACCCTCTCCTTGCTCAAATTTTACTTTTTGAGCTCTTTTCTTGCTTCCTCTGACTTTCTCTTCAATTTGTTTCTCTACACCATTTCTTATATTGCTGCTTTCTACTTTTACTGTGGCCTTATCCATGCAGTATTAACATCTTTCATAGTCATTTATCCTCCTGAAGACCTCTGCTCTTCTTTCTAGCTATCTCACCTGCTTGGTCTCTAATTGTTAAACATATATCACATAGAAAATTCTAATTTCCCTGTTGTTCACAAATAAATACACAATGCAAATCTGACAGGCTGTCTCATTTAAGAAAACATTGCATAGAAAGGTCATACAAAACACAAATCTTGATGACATAACTGGAACAAGAATTTCTTCTACTGTAGCACATACAGTTGCTTAAGGTTGTAAAATATTAAGGGCTACAAAATTTCAATATCTGTGCAGTGTGCAATTGATGATAAGGGGGCAGGAACCAGCACTTTTCAGCCTTCCTAGGACACAAAGAGCCCTAGAGCTAGCAATATGCAGCATAGGTATTTATATTTGCTAAATATGGTACGGTATACTGAGATGGCCTGTGGATTCAAATGCTTCATTTCCCTTAAAGTACTTTCCCTTGAATCTTGCTGTTCACTGCTGTCAAATACTGCCGTTTGAGAGACTGTTGTTGCACACCATACACAAGGACATCTGGACCTTGCAACACGTTGTTTATAAAACCTGAGCGAGCAATGGTAACAATGATTTTGAAGTGAAAGAAAATAAGTGTTTGATACACTCTCTAATAATACAAAGAGCTCTTTCAAATCAACTTCTGTATTTACTTCTAAAATTTACAACGCACTAGGTAGAACATACTATGTAGTAACATAGCAAAAATCACTGTGCAGGGATTCTCCCGCATTAATGGGTCTCCAGTTGATATCATCAAGGCACAGAAACTTCCTTGGAATATGGCAGAGGAATCTCTTGAGACACTCATTCATTTTGCCATGTTACCTTGTAAGTCCCACATGCCACCTTTTTTCCTAGTTATGTCAAGCAGAAGAACAAATAATTCAAGAGAGGTCTCTCCTTGGAGAAAGGAATTCACAGTTAGATATTTGTAGTTGATTTAATCCACACAAACCAAGTTATAAATCTAGCTTCCAATTTCTGCAATTGCTTTCTGAAGTATAGTCTTTAATTTAGAAATTGAATTAATTGATTTTGGGGTTAAAAATATGCCTCCTTCCTTCGTGGCATGTGATGGTTGTTTAAACGACACAGAAAGACAATCACAGAGCATAGAATCATTAAGGTTGGAGAAAACCTCTAAGATCATCGAGTCCAACCATTAACCCAAGCATTAACCCAACACCACCATGCCCACATGTGTCCCTAAGCACCACATCTACACGTTTTAAATACTTCCAGGGATGGTGACTCAACCACTTCCCTGGACAGCCTGTTCCAAGGCTTGACCACTCTTTCAGTAAATAATTTTTTTCCTAATGTCCAATCTAAACCTCCCTTGGCACAACTTGAGGCCATTTCCTCTTGTCCTATCACTAGTTACTTGGCAGAAGAGACCAACCCCCACCTCGCTACAACCTCCTTTCAGGTAGTTGTAGAGCGCGATGAGGTCTCCCCTCAGCCTCCTCTTCTCCAGGCTAAACAGCCTCAGTTCCCTTAGCTACTCCTCATAAGACTTGTTCTCCAGACCCTTCACCAGCTTCGTTGCCCTTCTCTGGACACGCTGCAGCACCTCAATGTCCTTCTTGTAGTGAGGGGCCCAAAACTGAACACAGTATTCGAGGTGCGGCCTCGTACCAGTGCTGAGTATGGGGGCACGATCACCTCCCTACCCCTGCTGGCCACACTATTTCTGATACAAGCCAGAATGCTGTTGGCCTTCCTGGCCACGTGGGCACACTGCCGGCTCATGTTCAGCTGGCTGTCAATCAGCACCCCGAGGTCCTTTTCTACATGCATCACAGACAAACAATATTTAGCCTACATCAAAGGCTGTATTTAGCAATAAGAATCAAAGACAACAGCAGATAGTGATCAGTTTGCTACTTCCACATCATATAGGAGGAGAAAACATGCTTTAAAAACACCCCTAAAAGATTATTTTCAGGAAGCATTTCAGCACTGGTTCTGCTTTAACAGATTTGTCAAGAATGGCTTCTCCTCCACAAACTTCGTTAATCTGCTAAAAGGACTGTAGTAGAGGAACCATGATTTTGAGAGTGCTGTTTGTGGTTAATTGCTACTTAAAGCAATTTAACGGGAATTTTGCCACCCCTTCCTGCAACAATATTTTTTTTCCCCCCAGAGATTATTTTAAATAACATGTAAAGAAACAAACTTACGTAAGGCCTGAAGTTTTGCAGCTACCTCATGTCAAGGCATTATGGTATACAGCAAAAGATACCCAGGCATGCTTTTAACTCCAAGAGATAGCTCCACTCATGTACTTTTGCTCATTGAATCACAAGTTCTGTTATTTATATAATTTTAATATAATT
>NW_009188434.1:82385-82888 GCF_000690835.1 Fulmarus glacialis | reverse complement strand
GGCGCTGCAGGTCTCACTCCCGTGAGGGGAGCAGAGAAAGGTCTTCCCGCCGGGGGGGCGAGGCAAGCCGGCCACACGCGTGGTGCCGTCCGAGTGTCGCCTCCCCTCGCCGCCTGGATGTCACGGGGAGGGGCGGGAGAGCGGCCGTGCCCCCGGGTTTGGGGTAGGCAGGAACGGGATGCGGGATAGGCGTGGGTGGGCGTTTGCCTGGTGCGCGTCGATACAGATCCTAAGGCTGCAGGGACGGATTTGGCATTGACTTGCAGCGAGTGTACGTGGTTTTAGGGGCTGTTTTTATATTTTCGTATAAATCTTTTTAATGAAAAATATTTTGAGGAAGGGTAGCAGTATTGGACATCGTGGTATGCAGAAATGTTACTGCAGGCTTTTGCAGTTTGAATTCCTGGCTGTCCGGATAGGACAATGAGCAAGTCTACACCATATAACTGGTAAAAACTTTGTACAGGGATGTAAAACCTGTGAAGTTGCATTAGTGTTGACAT
>NW_009188434.1:64981-82366 GCF_000690835.1 Fulmarus glacialis | reverse complement strand
AAGAGTATCAGACATTAAAAGTTTCGTTAAAAAAAGAATAAAGTTTATTGAGATCTAGGTGGAAGGGTTATAAGAGAGCAGGAAGGCAGATAAAGTTGAGTTCAGCTTTGTGCTTCCATAAATGAAATTTGATATTTTTTGAAATTTGGGTTCATTATTTGTAATGTTTCTTTAAGTTTGGGTTTTGATTTAGTGGGATTAATTGTGTATAGTTGTGACCAGGAATTGTACTAAACTTTTATTTTAATGTCACACACCAGAAATATTTTCCCTGTCTTCAGAAATAGTCAAGCTATGTTATATGTTTTGGTGTTTTGCTACATGGTATGTAATACTCTCAATTCGTGTGTGGAAAAACAATTGAGCCCAGAAGATAGATTACTTCTGGTTGTGTGCTGAATGAAGTTTGGGTTTCTTTTCCTTTTCCTGGTGGTTTGACACAATGAAAAGGAGGTGGGGGGAGGGAGGAAGCCAGTTTAATATTACACTAAGTCTAGCGATATGTTGAAAACTTGTGCTTGATTCTTGAACAGAGGATTGTTTTTATTGTCAGTAAAATATCCGAATTACTGACTAGTTCATTACACTGTATCCCAACACGTCAAAAACTTTGTTAGTCAATGCAGGATGACCTTCTATTTTAAAATGCAGAACATCCTAATGAGGCAGGAGGTTAGAAACACCTTCTCACAAAAACATTTTCAGATTGTGGCGTGTTTGTTCTATCCAGTTCTTACCCTTGCAATTTTTACTGTTTTAAGAAAGCAGAACCTTAAAAAAGACATGAAGTATGTCTACATCTACATTGCGAACCAAAAAATCATGAAATCTCTATACAGTTACATTTTTTGAGCTGTTTTGGAGTTTTCTTTGGGGAACAGCCATTTAAAATATCTAGAGAATCAACCATCACAGTGAGGTATGTCAGTGATTTATGCCTGGATAATGGTCTCCGATCTGCCAAACAAGCCTCCTGCAGAGCCTGCACCTGTGAGGGCTTCTGCTGCTAGATTTCTGTGTGTTGGCGTATTTCAGTATAGTTGAAGTCTAGTCATAGCACTAGTTAAGCTAGTACAAGGATAGCCTTAACGATTTTCAGGAAAAATAAGTATACTTTTCCAGGATTTCAGGATATCTTCAGCAAAAATTTCCTGTGGTTTAATTTAATGCTAAGCTAGACTGGATTCAGCGTTTACCTTAATGGAAAATTGGTAACTAAAATCAACCTGCACTGTGGATTATCTACATGCATATATATCACCTACTGTAAGTCAATTCAACATTTTAACAAATAATTTAATTCCACGAAACTCCTATCATTGTGGCAAAAAAACCTGTCAGTCTACTCAGTTTGATATATTTATATTAGATAAACAATGTAATCTACAATGTTCTCAGGAATAAAGCCATGTTCAGACATATATTGAAATTATTTTTTAGGATTTAGGTGGATGTTTATAATTCTGTGATTTTTGTGCACTTGCCTTGCTATCGCATCAGCTTTCAAACCTGCAAAGAAGTAAAACTAAAGCATTCTATGCATTTTTATCCAGACTGAAGTTTATTGCTTTTTGAAGTTTAGTTAGTCAAATTTTGGGGGCGGGGGGGGAAATCTTTTAAAGTCACTTTGTCAGAATCAGATTTCCAGATGTTATACTGTTTTTCTAACTATTAGAAGCATTGGTTAATTATTTATATGAGGTTTGCCAGGTTGCCTGTAAATAAAGTAATGTTCTGAGGTCCCTGTAATGGAGCCAAATTTATCCATTGACTTAAAACTTTTGGAAATGAACCTGACTAATATTCAAGAGTTGTGGGTGCTAGGGGGGGACAGAGCGTGCCAGTAGTGCCCGCTGTGGAGCTCAGGAAATGTCTGGTTTATATTTCTCAATAATTGAATGTAGCTGTTTCTTGGTTTCCTGGAATAGTTCTTCTCATGTGGAGATAAAGATTAAAGTGATGATAAGAAAAGCAAAGTACACGTACTTTTTAACATGATGAATGAATGTCTTCCAAAAATCTGAGTTTTTAAAAATGTCTTGAATGCTTTGCATTGCTAAAACAGCTATTGCATTTCCAGGCACATTTTTTTTTCAGGGTATTTTTTGTCTAGTTATGTCCAGCTTTGTCCTCAAAACTCCACAGAAATCATTCAGTATTCCTAGAAGACATTGTCTTGTCATTTCTTTCACACTTCAGCAAATGTATATTGTGTTGTAGTTGTTATCAATGTCACTGATATGTATGAGGGTTGTGGGTGGTCACATTCTTTGTGTGAATATTTTTAAAACCAGCAAGCCCAGAACAAGGATTCTGGTAGATTTTACTTAGATCTTTGTTGCCTTGAAGCTTTGTTACTTTTTCAGATACAGAGTGATTCTTCTGAAACTTGGAAATCAGTAACATTTGATAGGCATTTTGCTAGGAAAACCAGTCGTTTGGAACTGTTCCTGTGGGAGTAAACAAGTACTTTGAGCATCACTGTTCACAAAACATCAAAATATAGCCCTTTTGTTTTGCAACACAGATGAAAGTAGCTGAGAAACTAACAAGAATTCTGTTTGGACTGCATGATATTTGTTCTTTAGCACAGCATGAAGTGCTATGTGAACACAGCAAGACCTACATGGAAGGTGCAATATATGAAAATGCACTTGGATTACATCTTTAACAAGTACCTGCGTAAATGCTACCAAATTTTCAGTGGTAGAATAGATGCATAGTTTTCCAGAGGCAAATTGCCTCATCCAGAACACTGTTAAGCAGAGAGCCTGAAAGAAAAGGGTCTTGTTTCAACATCTGTGATTTCAGAAACATGTTTCTAAGCTGGTTAATTGCGTACAAAAATATAACCTAAGTGGAAGTTGTCCCAGTTTGAAATCTTCGTCAGTAATTAGAGGAAATGGGTGGTTGTGTAATAATCCATTATTTTTTGTTGCTCTTAGTCAAACAGAATCTTCATTACTTTTTGGTATTTGGGATAAGCATGTGATGCAAGTGCGTACACATTTTTATTTAAAAAGGAAGATTGCTTGATTTGTGAGTGGAATTGAATCCCTTCATAACACAGAATATGCAATAAAACATGAGTACTCAACTGCGAGATTTACTATTTGGTGCATTTTTCACATGCTAGTGCACTTAAAATCTGATATTAAGAGTTACAGTTCTGCTTGATTTAAAAGTCTTAAAATCTTGGACCTTCTCCTCCATGGCCTAGTATTCTTTTTCCATCTGCTCTGGGTTCTGGTCTTGTGATGACTTTCTCTTGTGGCCTGTTCTTGCAAACTACTGTCGAACATCGCTGCTAGTCCCATCTTCTCCATGCTTGGCTTCAAATTGCCCCACTGCTGACCAATATAACGCAACACTGCAAAATACCTGGCATTCTTATGGCAGTATATTAATTTTGGAAAAGCAATCAAGTATTTGATGCCAAGGAGTAATTTGGTCCAAATTGATGAGACTGGTAAATTCAAGCATGCGTGTGTATGCATTGAAAGACTGAGCTCTGGTTTCATAACCTGCTAGGAGTTTGATCCTGCTTTTTTTGCCTTCTCCAGACCTCCCTGTCTCCTTATGTTTGCGTACTAGCATAAACGATACACTGCAACTATTGGATTTTGGTCTGTTTCATTCATCAGTAGCTGAATTTGCTGGTGCTTTAAGGTGGTTTTTCGGCCCAGCTGGCAAAAAGAGCATCATATTCAGTTTCTCTCTTCAGAAGCAAGCCCGAGGGAGCTGGGCAGGAGTTCTGTTTGTGTTTGGGAGACGCTCTGAACAGGTAGGTGCAAGGGCTTAACATAGGCTTGAGCATCGATCGTCCTGCCATGCAGTCAGCTCAGATGCATGGGTAACGATCATCCCATTAAACTTTTAAAACAGTGCTGCAGGAGTAACATTGATCTGAACTGTTACTGACTAGAACTAAACAGGCTGGAAGGGTTTCTCTTAAATGTATTGGGTCACTTGTTAGATAGATGATAATAAATCTTGCTTTCTGAGGGAAAAAACATGAATTTGAAGTCAGTCAAAATACCACTGCGATGCAGTGAAGGACAACTTGATGCTAGTGAACGTGCTTCAGCTCTGTTTTTCAGCAGTGTGATGGTTATGACGTTGATTGTGTAGTCAGCCCAAAGACAGCTGTTATGTAAACACTGGTAATTATTACTGGTCATTTTTTAATCTTACTCATTACTATTACTCATTACTCATTTTTTACTATTACTTGTTACTGGCAATGAGTAACAGTGATCATTTCTTAGAAGAATAATGTCCTTTTTACTTCCCTGCTAGACTAGTCTTTGGTACAAAATTGAATCCACAGGTTTATTATCTTTATGCTTTATATCAGTTTTAATGCAGAATTATTTTAATACTTGTGATATTAGAAAAATATAAATAATTATTATGAAGTTATGCAGCACTTTAGTTTCTTCACTATGTTGTAGATGTAAAGGACCTAGATCCTCATCTAGATTGTACACTAGATCCTCATCAGAGTATCATGCTCAGAGAGCTCAGGTTGGTCTGATTTCTGTTTGAGCAGCACTTGTTCCTGGCAAAGACAAACTGCTGGAACAACAAGCGATCAAATGTGAGAAATCTTAAAAGAAAATAAATTTGTAAGTACATACTTCATCTGTGTGGTAGTTTCCATTACTTGTGCTGATTTTCCTTAAAATGATAAGTCAGATTTAAAGGCTTAATTTTTAAAGTGAGAGATCATTAGGACTCTGCTTTATTGCAGATTATCTTCTTTTCTTTTTTTTTTTTTTTTATGCAGAGACAAAATATGCCATGGGGTGAAAGGAAGGGGAAAAGTAAAATTCGTTAAGTTGCCACTACCGCTTATAGCTTTTCTTTTGTTGTGTATTAATTTTTGTCTTAGATTTCCATGTGAAAGAAATACAACAGTCTATGGACTGCTTCCCTCAGCTTGTAAAGCCTGTGATTAGCTATCTCAGAACAAATACACATAATAGATCTATTTTGAATTTCAGCTTGGTTTTTTGGCTCTGTTATAACTTTATCATGGGTGATCTGTTGGTTCTCATATTTTAAAGCCAGTTGCTGAAGGCAGCTATTCAGATCCATCTTCCCCTGGTTCAGTCATCTTTTTTTTTTTTTTTAAAGACGACTACAAGTCCCTTTTTTCTCTCTGTGGTTTATCAGGAACTTTTGAAACTCGGTTGCTGTTGCCTTTTAGTGCTTGATTCACCCTATATTCCTTTCAATTTACAGGGCAGTGTTCCATCTAGTGCTTGTTCTAAGAGCTTTTCTGAGCTCTTTTCTGATCAGTCTTGAACAATCCTGTTTGCCAGATTGTCAGTCAGCAAATGAAAAATTTTTCATCAGTACTAAGTAGGAACAACTTCTGCCTTGTCCAATAAATCTTTGTGACAGTTTTGTAGCAAAGTGTAAATGTAAAATAAACTTACCTCATAGGAAAAAAAGAAGGATTTTTGATTGATCTGCTATTGTAGCACTGATGGGAAAGTAAATCTTGTAATTACTTCAGTTATCTAAAGACAAAACCAAAAGGATAGTGTGCCATCCTAGCTAGAAAATTCAAATTTTTTTGTCACCCATGTATGCCTTTTCATTTTTGTTGATGGCATAGTACGTGTTTCATTCAATGAAATTTCACATTTATTTTTCCAGATTTCTTTTTCAGATTGAGAAGGATCAAAATCATAACACCAGGGGAAAGGGACTTTCAAATAATTCAACATTTTTAAATATGGGTTTCATGTAAATATGGATGCATCTTTACATGCTTAGCTTGTATTTGCATCGATTTACTAGTGTGTGAGTATGTTCAAGAAACTGTAATACCCGCAACGACTGGCGTAACATTCAGTCTTTCATTGTGCTTGCCTAGCCCACCACGTGGCTATACCATGCCTCTAATTAGAGCAGAGTTGCACCCTTGTCTGGACTGTATGTGTTTAGGTTTGGTGTTTCCTTCTGCACTTAGAAATTGCCTAGTAACATCTTGGATGCATAACAAGGATGTATTTAATATTAATCAAACCCAGCTCATCCCCATATTCTGTACTTGTGTTCTGTTTTGCATAGCCTTGTAAGCACCGTGCCTTTTGCGTTCTTCTCCAATCTGACTGCCAAACCAATATGCTGAAGTAAAAACTTGATTCCCTACATTCTCACCTTTCTTCTCATAAGGCTGTATGCCTGTGCCCTTTTTTTATTATTATTTTTGAATCTTCATAAGTATCTTTGGTGTGCAGGCTTGCAACTCATTAAAGGGAGTCTCAGTAGGTGTTTGGGATACGTTTTTTTGGTAGGATGGAGAGTATACTGTTTTGTACATAGCTTCGTGGAACCAAGGTTTGCTTGTTGGCCAGCACTGGAAAGATCAGGTCTATGATTTTTTTTTTTTTTTTGCTGGGTGGTTAGTTCTCAGTTTCTACAAAACTAATCTTGCATAATGAACTATCAGCCTTTGTAATTCAGAACTGATAGGTTCTTTCCTCTGAGAAATGCTAGTGTTTGTAGCCATGTTAGCAGGTGTTCATTATAAAGGTCAGCAACTACACCATAACATTTTTCTTTTTTAATTTAGACTATGCAAATCCTAAAACAAAATATTTCCAGTTGATTTGTGCAAATATGTGCTTATATAGTAGCAGTAACATGTTTCCTTATGTGACACAATAATAACTTCAGTGGAACAACGTAAACTTTTATCTTTGACTAACATTAACAGAAGAATGTATGTCGGCAGTATGGGCTCTGGGCAGGATAGCTGACAAAATGTAGACTCGTCCAGGTTGGAAGGGGCCCTAGGAGGTCTTTTTGTCCAACCTTTCGCTCAAAGAAGGCTTGACTCTGAGTTCAGACCAGGTTGCTTAGGGTTTTATCCAGTCTAGTCCTAGAAACCCTTGAGGGTGTTCTGCAGCCTCTCAGCGTCTGTCCCAGTGGCTGATCATCCTTACAGTGAAAATCTTTTTTTCTTCTATCCAATTGGAACCTTCCCCATTTCAATTTATGATACTTCTGGTATTATTCCCTGCCGTACACTTCAGTAAAGAACCTGTCTTCATCTTCTTGGTAATCTTCCCTTGTGAAGGGTGCTATTAGGTCCTCTTGAGCCTTCTTTTTGCCAGGCTGAACCCTGGTTCCCCAGGCTGAAAGAAGTTTAGATTAATTTGAAATCTACATGTACTTTTAATTTGTTCTCAACTTCATTCTTTTAAAGACCGATTGAAAACTGATTACTTTTAAAATAGCACGCAACCTATATTTCATGTCCTGCCAGACTAAGTTCAAGTTGAATGAGATTTAAAAGGAAATGTTTTCACCCATTGATTCTAATATTAAAATTATATTTGGGAGCTAGGAGAATGGATTGATAATCCTTATGTCTTTTTGTATCCACAGTATTGTACATGAATATTTCAGAACAGCTGAGTCACCTTTGCCAGCTCTTCTGGTTGTTGATTTAGATATGAATGCTGTTGTATTGTTTATGACTTAATGATAAGGACATGGTTACTCATGATTGCATTCCAGATTAATAAAATAAATATTTTCCACCTATGCTTTTTTAGATACATTAAAGTAATGTAGGTCTGATGAAGGCACTGAAATCATCTTCCTAGAAAATAATCATGGTATTATGCTGTCAGAGCTTACTTTTTAAATTTTGTTTTAGAATTAATCTGAGTTAACAAAACAGAAATAACAAAGGTGGTTTCAGTAGTTAAATTAATCAAACTGTATGGTGAATATGATGGTCTGCCCAATTCAAATGCAACATATAAACAGCTAATAATGTTTATGGAGCTCCAGTTCAGTGCCTTTTGGTGAGCTATAAGCTAGTAAAAATTGTCAGTATGCAAGACTGGAATTCTTGGGTTTTTTTGTAGAACAAACACTTGTATTTCATGTGCTTTTTAAAAGTTGATTTTTGTGTTAACTCTTTTTCTAGAAAATCGAGCTCTTGACATCCTTTATCAAAGAACCTGGAGCAGCAGAGAGACAGTTTTTACAATGAGGAGAAATTATCTGCTATGTAAGTTAAGTGCCAATGTGTGACAGCTATCTGTGATCTTTTCAGTTGGGGAAAACAGCTATGAGTTGTAATCCTCAGCTCTGTTATGTAAGTTGAATGAGATGCTGTGGTAGAAGGTGATTTAGATGTACTAGACATTGGGACATGCCTTGGGTGAGGTAAAAAGGAGGGTTTGTGACCTGTATATGTAATTTCCATGCTGAGCAGTGATGAAACTCTACTCAAATAGTCAATGAAATACGTAATCCTACTTTTTTTGTATGTTTCAAAAGAAGTGAGGATAGAGTTAAGTTCTGTGAGTGTTTTAGGAGTGAGATAACTGGTAAATTGTGAACATCTATGTACCTAGGCAGATTAAATATATGTAGGTATACTTAGGTATGCGTATTTATCTCTGCTTGTCATTTTACAGTGTGGTGCCTTGTCAAGCTGCTTGGTATTTCAGGTAAATTTGAAGTGACAGTTCATTATAGTAAATTAGATGTGACTAATTTCCTCTGTGAGTAAATTTTACATAAAAAACATGTCGAAAGTAGTAAAGGTAACCTTCTGCTGTGCGTCTGATGACAACCTGAGTACTGAATTATTTACCATTGCTTTGTATTGCCCATTTACTGTTTGGTGGATCATTTTACACTATAATATTGTTACTGCGTAGGAAAAAAATGTGTGTTCAGCAGTCTCAGTGACCTCTGGAAAGGATAATTTCCTGGAAAGGAGTTTAAAATACAGTTGACATTTTACCAGAATCTCCTTGACTATTTTTGTTTGCAAAGCCTACAGAATATTGTGTTTTGTAGTTTGAGGCTATATGGCATTTAAATAGTGGGGAAAAAAGTTACCGTTAGAAGTATTTTTTGTCTTGGTTTGCTTCCAGTTATGCTTATTGACGATGTGGAAATTCCCAAAATAGTCCGAGAGACATAAGTAAAATACAACTTCTTTTGAACTTTGAGTTTTTTAAACATCCTTTTTTCAGGTGTGGGTTTTTTTTGAAAAAAGACATCATCAGGGGTTTATTCAGCAACGAAGTTCTGTTTTTTCTTTATGCCTTGCTTGGCATTGAGAATACCTAAGGTGTTTGAATAAGATGTTAGCATTTCTATTTGTGAATATAATTAACATGAGTTTGCTAGGTGTGGGTTACTGTTGTTGCCGCACTTAATTCTAGATCGCAAAAGTCATTATGTTTGGGGCCAGTTGATCATTACTTTCAGGTATATATGTGATCAAGTACTAGTAAACTTCACTTCATGCAAAACAAGGTGAAGAAAAAATAGTAGCTCAGTGAGAACCCCTCTGATTTTCTAAAGTATATTTAACTTTAATTGGTATATTACATCTATACCATTATCTCCTTTACAAAACCATTAAGTATTACTAAAGCCAGCTAAATAAAACTACTGTAACCTTTTTAATCTTTTTTTTTTTAATTTTGAGTTTTCCTTTGAAAGTTTAGTTTTAATAAGCCGAGCATAATATGATTGCTGACTCACTAATAATTTTTTTCTTTTTCTGTTTAGGTGTTTAAACTTCTGATTCAATCACCACATATTAATGGGGAAGAAAGCCTGATTGATTAATACAGTTCTGGTAGTTTGTTTGTGGGTTTTTTTTTTTTTTTGTTCCACTGTGTTTGAGGAGAGATTTGAGGAAAATTTCAAGGAATGGAGTTAGCTCACAGTTTACTACTTAATGAAGAAGCGTATAACCAGCTTGGTGAATTTCAAAAAGCAGAGTTCATTTTTGAATGGTTACAGTTTTTGGAAAAACTTTTACCAGTGACTAGCAGAGTAAGTATAATGAGACTTGAAAAGAAAACACATTATAGAGCTATTTCTCTCTGTCTTTTTTGTTATTTTCTTTAAAAACAAAGAGCAGTATTCAATTTCATTTGCTTCGTATCTTTTACGTACATGCAATGAAAGTATGTTCAGTGTTAGCAGTAACTTTCTAAATGTTACAAGTTTTTGGTCACAGCCCTTCAAGTGACAGAGCTACTTGTCCAATGAAAGGAATTTGAGAAAAAAGCATTAAGTGATTTAAAAAAAATTTTTTTTTTTAAACTCAGATTATTACTGCAAGATCTTGCAACCCCATGATGAAGAATGGCAGTCATGCTTCCATCTATCATGGCACAATTATTTAGTAGTTTTCTAGCAAACAAGAATGTATCATCTTTCTCTTTGTTTTTTATTTTCCTAATCTTGTTTCCAGCCAACTGTCCAATTGTTTGGTTCACTGTTTAGTGTATGTTAAGTAGCATATGTGGGTATTTAACAGTAAACTAACCCAGATAATGCTATTTAAGAGTTATGTTATTTGTGTTAAAATATGTAAATGAAATACAGTGCCAGGCTCTTTTTTTTTTTTAAAGAGCATTTAAAAAAATTGAGATAAGACTAAAACAGATGATTATTTTAAGGGAAGTTCTTTCCTTTCTAATGCTCAACTTCTTGAAACTCTGTTAAAGTTCTTTTTTACTACTTAAATTACTATATTTCTATGAATTGTTTTAAAACAGGCATAAAAGAAGCAAAAAATGGCGATTTTGTTTTAGCAAGATATAACTATTCAAGTGCCATAGGGAAAATACTCCTGAAATGCTACTCTCTGAAAAATGTGAATTTTTTTTTTTTTTTTTTTTTAAAAGTAAGAATAAAATAATCACATATTTGAGATGGCTTTTCTTTAAGTAGAAAGGTGCAATAAAATGTTCATTTTTAATTAAGAATGTCAGAGTATCAGAATGGTAACAATGAAAAATAAAGAGAATTAGCATTAATTAACTTTAACTAACTTTTAAATTTAACTGAAACTTAACTGGTTACTGATTTTATTTCCAGGCTGATATAAGGGAAAACCAGAAGAAACTGGTTGAACAATTGACTTCTTTATTAAACAATTCACCAGGACCTCCTACCAGACGGCTTGTTGCCAAGAATTTAGCTGTACTTTATAGCACTGGAGACACTTTTTCTGTTTACCAAACAATTGACAAATGCAATGAACTCATTCGGAGTAAAGATGATTCACCAAGTTATCTGCCTACGAAACTGTAAGTACTTTTTTTAACCCCAAACTTCAAATCCAGTAATAAGAAGAGAGACAGATTTACATGGTGAGAAGTTAGTGTAGGAAAGGGTATGCTCCCACATTTCTGCCCCTTGTCCAGTAGAAGCTTTATACCATATGACACACAGAATTTGGGAGCCTCCCTGATTAGTATCCTTATTGTGGGTGCATCCAGCTGTAAAAAGTAATTTTTTCTTTGGTATTACATCTGTAAAATTTTTAAACTTACAAAGAGAAACTGAATTAATCTGAAACCTGAAAGCAAATTGAAATTGCTTCCTTCCCTCTAGGTATTACAACAATTTTATTTTAATCGTTTAATATATGCTGCCTTCAGGGCAGAATTATAAGTGGTTAAGTACTTGTGTAGCATTTTATATATTCCTTTCTCTGGCTTTACTGGAAAGTTTTGAGTAAGAAGTTCAGCTGCATGTTGGGGGGAAAAAAAGTCAAGTCAGTACTTTAAAACATAAATTGCCCTTGAAAGTTTAATAAGCTTAAAATATATTTTTCTTCCTTATTTAGAAGATTCTTGTTATGATTCACATAAATATAACATAAAATCAATCACATTCAAATGCTTTAGAATCACATTACTTTTGAAGCATTTAATGCAGAGGCAATTTGGTGGCTTATGGGAGTCAGTGTAGGTTGCATATGTTAGAACAAAATTTGACTAACCTGGCTAGCTACTATTTACTGGATCCACTGGAAAGAAATGCCTTGAGTGATTTGAAAGCTAAGCTAAATGAATTTATTTAGGAGTGTAGGAGTGCTAAACTTGTTGCTATCATTCAAGTGCCATAGGTTGAATGAACATAGTATGCTTTAAGGTAATAGGGTAAACTGAGGCTGGTTTATTCTTTATGTTTTTGTTCAGGGAGGGGACAAAACTAGCTTGCAATGCATATTGCCATATTGAAGAAACCATGCTTTACGGCAAGTCAAACAAATGCTGCTTGTTACAAAAAAGGTGAAGAAAGCTTTTCATAAGTAACTTATTTAACATTAGTAAAAGAAAAAAAAAAATTACCTGACATGATGCATCTGAGTTCACTACCACAGGATAGATAATAAACCAAAGAATGTGGTAGTGTTAGATATTGCATATGTGCAGCAGGAGCCAAAAGGGTAGAAGACAGTTGGTGATCTCCAGCCAGACAATTGAAAATCAGGACAGAGAGAATACCAGCAATGGATAACAGAGTTATGAGGGGGCAGGTGTTTGAAAAACAAGCAGAACATAATATACTGCTGAATAAAGCAGTACAACAGAGAAGTAGCACTCCAGGTGCAAAACACAGGTATTGAGTACATTTCTTAATCCAACTGGGAAACTGAATATAGTTAGTTAGAAACATCTGAAATGTTTGTAACTAAATGCTTAAAGCCTAGCCCACAGAACAGAGAAACATGAACTGTTATTGCAGGGTGTGAAACCAAATCTTAAGGTGCAGATATATTATGAATAACGTTCATTCCTGAAACAATCCACATCTTTCACCATAGTGAAGAAAATTACAGATACAGGTAGAGATAGTAAAACATCATTGTGCATCAATGATACAGTATACAAAGCAGAGCAGAATCTGTCTTCCTCCTTTGCTTCAGATGCTAATCCTGTTTCTCACAACCCAAGTGAAGTTTCCTGAAAACAGAGTTTTGCAAGGAGTCAGCTGTATTTTCCAGTATCATCATAATTTTTTATTTCCCTCTTGTTCCAGTTGACCTTTTGTGCAGTCTTTTGAGTTAGGAGTAAGTTTGCTATAAAGGGTCTTAGTCCTCCAAAGTAAATTACTGCTATACTACTGGCTCCTCAACAGTGAGATGCATTATCATTATAAGTGAGTTGTAGCATGGGACAGAGCTCTGCCGGTCTTCCTTGCTTCAGCTGCAAGATACCGCACTGGAGGAAGTAGGGTGATGTCGGCATAGCAAGGAGGGATGATGGAGTCCTTTGGCAGTAAGGCAGAAATGGCAAAGACAGACAGGAATGGCAAATACCCAGACTCAGAAGGCAGGGAAGTAGCTGGGGGAGAAATAGAGAGGTGGCAGTGTTCAGAATCCTGCTGTAAACAGTAGTGAGGAGAGGAAATAAGAGATGAAGTGGTAGCAGTAAAATATGGTTTACTTCAAAAAGGGTTTGGAGCAGGGATTTCTTATAGTACTGACACCGAGACAACAGGCTACAGAAAAATAATTGGAACAACAGGATTCTCTATTGAGTAAAATCTTTCATCTTGGGCTGCAAGTATATAGAATACTTGGTGTTCAGTGAAGAAAGACTGCTTATTTTTCTTTTTGTTTAAAAAGAACCTTAGTTAGGTGCTCATCTCCTACTAAAATTGAGTGTGATGTGAATGCTGTATTGGATCAGATAAACAGGTCATGTAGTGTGAATACAGCTTTTTACTTTACTTTTAATTAGAAAGTTTTTAAAATATTCACTAGGGCTGCTTTTAAACCATAAGCATTTTGAAAGCATTTGGCTGGTCTTTCATGGCGGATCTCAGTGCTATTTTAGCACATATTTAAGTATCTTAGTTCTGCATTTTTATTGGTACCTCTCCAAGTACAATTGTTAAGGCAAAATTTGAGAGAAAACAACTTAAATGTATCTTATATAGAGAGTCATATATCAAAATGGAGGTGTGCTGCCAGGGAGGAAAAAACACAGGCAGAGAGGCTTTTCCCTGCAAAACTTGTATAAATTTACAGGCTTCCTTGGAAACTTCTGGCTGTTGCTTGTGATTTGACAGATAAAGTGAGTCAATAGTTAGTGCAGTTTGGACTTAGTGAAGAAACATTTGTGGAAAAAAAATAGACAACTAGAGTCATGATACAATCCTAGAAGGCAATCAGAAGAGCTTCCTAAGGCCTATGCTTTGAACTTTTATAGAAACTTAAATATTGATGTGCAGAAGTAGTTGGATTCTCATCTTTAGTTGACTAGATGTTACTCATCAACAAATACTGCCACTTTGTTGCTGGAAATCACTGTTCAACACTGATCCACTCTTGCATACAACACTTAAGCACACAGCAATACAGCCAACCACGTAAGAGTGTTTGCAGGTTATACCATCATGTAATAAGGTAGTTCTGGTTTGGGTTTTTTTTCTTATATATTTGTTAAATATTCTTTCTTTGGATTATGATGTGAAATATATATTATTTAGTCTTGAAGCTAATTAAAGAGAGTATCTGTGACCATCAGATGATGAATTTAGTAGTAAGATGGTGCAATTGTAATTTTATGCCCAGCCACGCCATGAACAAAATTAAAATCCATACTGTTGGTGTGTACTGAGTTGGATAAAAGCAGTAATGAAAAATGTTGCTGTAATGAAAATAGGACTTTGGTATGATAAGAGAAAAAGAATATCAGTTTTGTTTTTTTTCCTGTGCTTTGTCATTTAGGAAATTATTGTTAATGTTCAATGCATTTTTCTAATAAAGAATGTGTTCAGTATGAGATTTTAAGATTCTTTATGTGAAACTTGAATTCAGTTGGGGAATAAGGAAAATATTGTTTTCTTGAAGGGAGTGCTGAGCAGTGTCACTGCTTATTTAAGTAGGTCTGGCCAAAGAGCTGAAAGCTGATTAAAAATATAATTTCTTTTTTCCTTGTATTCATAAAATTAGTTGGTTTAGTTATAGAGCTGTCAATACAAACCCAAAGTGTTTTCCTTAATTAATTATTCGAAGGAAAACACTCTTTAATTAAGCAATTCTTTCTTTAATTCTTTTTTTTTTTTGCTCAATATTTAGCAATTTTTACTTTTGCTAAAGGAGATGCTGATGAAGACACAGACTCCAGTTGTCAGGTATTTCACCTGGAAACTGAATTCAGAATCTGTGTGCCGTGAAAAGGACATGGGCTTATACATTTATTTCCTTCAAGGTGTTTCCTTATTATGTATTGTTATATATAAATGCCAGAATTTTAATTACTAGACCATTTGCAGTCTACTATTATTGACCATCGAGTTGTAAATAAACCTGTCCCTGGCTATTTTTAACAGCATCTGCCGTAGCACAGTGCCATAGACTACGTGATGCAGGGCATGCTTAGTTAGAAATTTATGTTAAGTTTAAAGGTGGATATGAAAATTGTATTCCTATCGTAAAATTTATTAGAAGATTGTATTACCTGAATTCTTGTATTATCCGAGTTATTTTCCCAACCTTTGTATCTGCATTTCTCCTATAGCGTATGTGCACATGTGCACACACAGAGACCTTTTTTTTTTTTTCTTTTGATAATCCACTTATATTTTTCGGACATTCTATTTAGTTATTTTGTTGTTTGCCCATTCATTACGTTGGTTGTCTTAATCCCTTTCATCTATTACTGCATCCATTTTCATGCGTCTTTGGATTTGCTTTTGTTTTAGTGCTGCGGTGGTATGCTTGGGCTATTTATACAAAAAATTGGGAAGAATTTTGGGAAACAGTTTTACTGACACCGTTGGGAATGTGCTTAAAGCAATGAAGAATGCAGAGGTATTGAACCAGCATGTTTAAAAAATGATTGGAAAAATAATAGGATGTTTACTGTCAGTAGCTGGACCAATGAATAGGAGAAAGTGCATGATAACAAAATATGAAAAAATTGTGGAAAGTCGTAGGATAAAAATCAATGTCTAAATTCCAAAGAATTACTAGAGAGTTAATGGATTATGACTATGAAAGGATGGTTCATAGCTATTCTCAAGCTGATTTCATGAAAGAACTTGATAAACTAGAAAATCTAATTGCTTTATTAATGAGAACATTTTTGCTCCAGCTTGTACTTCACGTTTTGAGTTTTAAACTGCTAGTGAGTACTTTCCACTAGAACTTAGAATTACTATTTTCACTTGCTTATAGTGTTATAGAGCAAGTTACCTGCTTTAACTCACTTCCGCATAAAAAGATCTCTAAAAGTCTAAAAGACCCAAACCATTGTTCACCTATTTCAGTAGTTGGCATTTTGTATTTCCAAGGAGCTTAGGGTTACAAAACTTTAACATTTCTCTTTTTCATTTTTCAGTCTCAAGGTCGTTATGAAATCATGCTTAGTTTGCAAAACATATTAAATGGTTTAGGAGCTGCTGCTATCCCCTGTCATAGAGATATTTACAAAGCTGCCCGATCATGTTTGACAGATCGATCCATGGCAGTCCGTTGTGCTGCTGCAAAGGTAAAGTGCTCTAATAGCTGTTTTTATTAAGTAAGCTCTCTAAATAAAATTCTGTTTTAGTGGATGATGAACACAGCAGTAAATACATTGTTTGCTTATCTTTATTTCTTTGATATTGCCTTGGCAGAAAAAATTCAAGTCACTTTAGTACGAAGCAACATGCTTATTTTGTTAGGGAGAACTCTGTGTATTATGTAGCAAGCTAAAATTTGTACTGAGTATTTTTCCACGTCAAAACATTTTTATTTCCCCTTTTTGTCTAGTGTCTTCTTGAACTTCAGAATGAAGCCGTATTTATGTGGAGTACAGATCTGGATAGTGTTGTGACCTTGTGTTTTAAATCCTTTGAAGGTTCCAATTATGATGTACGATTAGCAGTTTCAAAACTTTTAGGCACAGTATTGGCTAGAGCTCTAACGTCTAAACAGACAACAGGTAAAGTATGTACTTTGTTTGCTGATTCCTCATCTGTAAAAATCTGTCAGATGATCAGAAACTCTCAAGTTCTGTTGAAGCCCGAAGTAAAATCACAATGTAAACTCCATCTGGCTGTGCGTATCTCTGGTTTGGCCTTTTTTGTAACATTTTTCTTGTGAAGTGCTGTGTTTTTTGTTGTGTTAACCCATATATATGTATATTTATAAAATCACAAACAAGGAAAAACATTTGATAAAACTAGTTGGCTCTGTTACAAGGTTGTTGTTGTATGGAGAGAAATTAGTGGCCTCAAGAATTTAAAGGCAAGATAAATTTCAACAGCGTACAAAACACTAAGATTTGAGGGAGTGTGTCTTTGTCAAACTAAAGAGTTAAAGGTATCTTTTCAAGCTGTTTTTCCACAATTATCAATACCACATCTGGATTGTCTAGCAGTACAAATGTGATCAGAAGCAGAAATGAGCATGCAGTGTTGTTCACTCAACAGTGTGTGTAACATTTTTTGCTGACAGACAGTACTTGATCCAACTGAAGCATCCTGGCACAAAGTTAACATCTCAAATCTTTGGTGTCATTCAGATTGGGCTTTTTCAGTCCAATCTTAGGAGTCCAAAGCTAAATATTTAACTGTAATCTAAAGAAAATA
>NW_009188434.1:26587-64950 GCF_000690835.1 Fulmarus glacialis | reverse complement strand
TGCCGAGTAAGTGTGATTAAGACTGTTTGTTCTGCTTTTTGATAGCATCAGAGAAGATGCATTCAGTGCAATAAGCAGCAAATGACAAAATTACATGCCTTTAAGCCCAACTTACTGCCTCAAATTCTTGAGGCTGTATATTTACATTGGAGACTCTGAAGTCTTGATTTATAAAGTATTTTTCTAAGAATCTCTTCGGAGACAATTTATCTTAGAGAAAACCATCAGCACTTATCTTTTCCCATTAAAAGTTAAAAAAAAAAAATAGTTTGACCTCTTTATAAACTCAGTAGTTTTCTTTAATCTTTGTAAGCAATGTAGTTATATAATCTTACCTTAGCACTTTAGAAATACAAGAAGCTCATCAGCTGTTTGGCTGGTTACTTTTACTGGGGAAGCATTATGTTAAAAACAAGTTAGAGCTAAGTGAGACAGAAGCTAGGTGGGGGCTAGAAGGGGCTGGGGGAGAAGCGGAGGGAGCAATGCATGAAGAATTGTGTAGTCCTGAAGTTTCTGCTTTGTATCTGATAACTTGCTGGTGTTGGGGTTTTTTAAAATTTTTTTGGACATGATTATCTTAAATCCTCTCACTTCTTTTCCCGATACAATACTTCAAAGAGAATGAAAAATACAGCGAAAATTTTAGGTCACGTAGTTTGCACACTATGCAGTCATCGTGCTATGTTTGCATACACGTGTCCCAGCATGTATTTTAAATGAACTTTCTATCAAGAAATAAAACAACAGCATAGGAACTAGGGATAAATAATTTTGCTAGAAGATTGTAAACATATTCTATTACTCTCATTATTCTGGAGAGCTAATTTAATACTAAGGCGAGATGCTTTTGTTTCTAAGAGACCCTGTTGCTGTGCCCTTATCTGGCTAAGCATAGCAGAATGGTAATCCACGCTGTCTGGAGTTTGGAATAGAGGGTTGTCTTTGGCGGTAAGCTGGAATGAGTTAGAGTCAGGGCTTTCATGAAGCTTTGGGTGGTAGGAGTAGGCCATACAGACCTTTTTGCAAAGGGAGCTTAGATTAGATGGTAAATACTGAGGGAGGATAAATGTATGCATACGTAATAGGTGACAGCCTAAACTATTTAAAGATAGCTGAAGCAGAAAAACTTGAGAAATATTGTGGTTTGCTGGAGCACTGAGTCCTAAAATGTCTTCGTTTCTGTTGTGAAATTATGCCCAAACAGTGTTTGGTTTTGGTTGTGCTACTGAATTTGTGCAAATTGTTTTTTCTAAAATGATTAGAGTTGAAACTTTTCTTCTAAAATGTAACCAGTTTTACAGAGCTATTCCTCTAAAGATTTACATCTATTCTTAGCATCCACCAGGCATAACTTCCGCAGAATCTCTTTGGAAGAAGTGATGGAGCTATTGGGATCTGGATTTCTGCGCGGAAGTTGTGGATTTCTACGAGCCAGTGGTGATATGTTGAAAGGGACCAGTTCAGTCAGTAGAGATGTTAGAGTTGGAGTCACCCAGGTTTGGATTACATTATTTATGACTTTCTGAGATTGCTAAACATTCCTATAATAACTGTTTTGCTCTCCATGTGTCTCTTATTTCATCCTTTTTTGTATCTGTGATGAAATGTATGTAATCTAAAATAAGGATTTACATCTTGAGTATGCTAGAAAGAAAAGAAAAAAGATTTATGGTGTTGCTTATTGTTTACCTGATAGTTTGACATTTTCAAAATTAAATATGTATTACTTGTGAAAGCTTCACATGATACAAATTTCAAGTAAGTGGTATAAATAAGTACTTTCCTCAATTTTTTAATTTAAAACTTAATACCTTATGTCTAAAAATGAAAGGGGGAAGTTAAAAGAATTCTTTGAACTTGGAATAGTTTCCTTCTATATAGGGACATTCCGAGCACCATTCTCAAAGAATGGTTCTGCTTTGAGTAAGTGCGTGAAAAATAAGGAAAATAGAATTTAGTTGCAAAAAACAGACATCTGTTTTGCTGTGTTCCAGGATGCTCACTTAGAGGATAGAATCTTGTTAACTGAGCAGGACTAAAGTCAGACCATATAGTGCATGCTGGTAAAAACAGTATAAATTTTTCAGATAATATCAGATTAGCTTCTTCCTGTAAATATTATCTTAAACAGCATTTACATGCTCAGACCTACATATTCAAATGTTAAACCTGTGAATCAAGACTAAAGCTCGTGGTGAACATTTACATATCAAACAGCTGTGATTATTTTAATATGTTACAGTCCCCACAGCTGTTTTATACATCCCCTTTGCCAGTAAGGGAATTTTTCAGTGCATTTCAACTTCTGCAGTGCAAAAAATCTGTAAATTAGCTTGAGTTACTAATAGAAGCTGCCAGACTTTGCACTGAAACAGCTAGAAGGTGCTCACAAGTTGTCTTCTATGCTCAGATCATGCTGGGTGGAAGCATTAACTTGTGGCAGAGAGACTGAAAAGCTGGGGAACAATAACACCTTGACAGCTATTTGCCTAGAAAATGTGTGCCAGATTCCTAGGGTGTTCTATATACGTGGTGGTTTTATTAGTTTTCCAGGAATAGATAGTTCAGTACAGTGTTTTGACTATTTGTACTGCTTTTTGGAGGCTGTCTCCTCTTCTTGCATTTCTATGTTAAAACAATAGTACCTGTGCTAGATGTTCTGTACCAGAACAGTTAAAACAGTGCAGTGTTTCTGTAAGAAAAACTTGAGAAATTGTGCATATATCAGTGCCTGTAAGTAGAAAATGCTTGCAGTTATAAAATGTATTAATTATTATGTGAATTGCAGCTTATTATAAATTAAAAAATAAGAAAAACATTGAAGATGACTTCTTACATATGGAAGAAGAATTTATATTTGTTCAAGACACAGCCAGGTTCAAGATGTAGTTCAAGAGGTAGCCATGGCAGTATGACTCTTCACAAGTCTATTTATCTTGTTAAATTCTTCAGTTTTCAAATTTGTAAAGCAGGGGTAATGTACTGTTATGAAGCCTAAGTAGTGTTTTTCAAGAGCTATTAGATGCTGACAGGATCTAATAGTACAGTTTCTCTGTCTACAGTACTTCACTTTCTTTTTCATGAATAATTTAGTTGTTAATATTAGACACGAGACAAAGTATGTATGAGGCAAATATGGAAGTTCGTTGATATGGGTCATATTTGTGAACTTCTTTATGAGGAATTTTGTGTGTTCATTTGCATATTCTCATTTTTTGTATTCCCTTTTCTTGATGGTAGCACATCTGTTCATTAAAAAAATCTAACACAGGCACATGGAAGACATTTGTAAGGGAGCGTATTATGTGGCAAAATAAATGGTCTTGTGGTGATTAGATTTGTAAAGTGACTCTGCATTCTTTCTCTTTGTTGTGACAAACATAGTCTTTTTATGGTACCTCCATTGCAAGGCAAACAATTAAAATTCACTGAGATGAAGAACAGTGCTTGGGGGCTGCAAATATACCTTAATTCAAAGCCTATAATAACAAAATTCTCTCAGGTTATGTGTTATAGTTTTGTAACGTAGTAGTTCTTGAAACGCATTCATACATTAAATTTGGGTTCCATGTGCAGAATGTTAAGTAGCTAGAAGCTGTTGTTCAGTGAGACCAAACACAATGTTTTACATAACAAGTGCCTGTGCAGGGTAAACTGCCATTTCTCACACCCTGGAATGAAATAACATGGGCAAGCAGCTTGAATTAACTTAAAGTCAAAGCAGGCTGCAATATTGCTTGTACAGTTTTGGTAGTACTTTAAATTATTTAAATAGATCCAAAAAACCCTGAAGCTACCTGAAGTGAGAATGTATGTGATTTATGGATGCATAAATGTATAAATGATCTCAGTTTAGTGACGTTCTAGTTGTGGCAATGTGCAGAGATAAAAAAAATTATGTATGTGGGATAGCTGGCAGTGGTTTTCCAGGTGATTTTGCTCTAAAATATGGCTTCTTTTCAAATCTCTTCCAGGCATATGTGGTATTTGTCTCTACATTAGGAGCACAATGGCTTGAAAGGAACTTCTCTGCCTTCCTTTCCCATATTCTAGATCTCGTGTCTCAGTCTCACCCTAAGGCTATTCAGAGTCAGATGGATGCTATCGGCTGTCGCCGCTGTGTTTCATTTATCCTTCGAGCTACAGTAGGAGGCCTTCTTGGGGAGAAAGCTCAAATTGCAGCTGCCAAGGAGATTTGTCAGGCCATCTGGAAACTGAAGAAAGTTGTGGGTATGGGTCTAACAAGATTATCCATTTGAGCCTCTGTTTTTCGTTTTTTAAGCAATTGTCCAACTTCCTAATCCAGAGACTGCAGAAATAGAATATATAGTGCTGATTTATTACCATAATAATGTAGAGGGCTTTTGATGGATTGCTTTGTTTTTAACTTGGGCTGGTTATTTGTTTCCGTGTGTCTGTGTCTCTGCATGTGTGTACCCACACAAGTGTAAACATCTTTTTTAACACTTCTTCCCTGGCGAATTTAATTTTAACCAATTAGAAATATAATAAAATAATAAATACATGCAGTAATAAAATAATTGTAAAATAAGTTAAATTGGCAGTTAATATGTGTCTAGTCAGATTCTGCCTTCCTGTTCAGAGCAGCTGACACTATTGATGGTTCAAAAAAGAAGCATTTGTTCCTAATTGATAAAATTAGCATTTCTCCTGGAGAAAACAGATCTCTTGCATGATTAAGTCTTGTACATAGCTTCCACCATCGTTCTTGAACGGGAAAAGAAAGAGGATGCTGGGCATAACCAGTCATCCCCTGGTGTACAGCTGCATATTGTATACTAGTTAAATATCAGTCTAAACTGACATAATAATTTGTGTCTCAAAAAAGGAATTTTCAAAAAACTCCAGATTTTTCCCTCCCTCTTTATTCCCTGCTCCCACCATCTTACATAGCTTCCACCATCGTTCTTGAACGGGAAAAGAAAGAGGATGCTGGGCATAACCAGTCATCCCCTGGTGTACAGCTGCATATTGTATACTAGTTAAATATCAGTCTAAACTGACATAATAATTTGTGTCTCAAAAAAGGAATTTTCAAAAAACTCCAGATTTTTCCCTCCCTCTTTATTCCCTGCTCCCACCATCTCTCTCACTTGCTCTCACACTATTTCACTCTTCCCTTTCTTTTTTCCTACTATGTAGTAAAATCTGGCAAGTTATATCAAAGATGACTTCTTCAAGTCACTTTTGGTGAGGCTGAGAATAGCATGCTTCTTACTAGCCATTGTCCCCCATCACTTAAAGATAAGCAATTTGGTAGTTTTCATTTTATCTACTCTCCTGCCCTCTCAGGCATTACTACATTATCCATTTGAATAATAGAAATGTACTTGTCTCAGTGAAGTTTGGTCAATAATAAAAATGGTAAGGATAAAAGCTCATTTGGTAATTTAAACAACTTATAGTAGCAAAATCCTTTTTCTGATCTGTTTGTTTCATTTTGGTAATGATTTCATGGGGATCTTCCTATATTGTGTTATCAGATGCTGCAATGAGTGACAGTAACTTGGAAATAAGACTTAGTACAACAGATGTAACAGCAAGTCAGCACGTGCTTGTGTGTGCACTTCAGGAACTCGGGAGTCTCATCCATGGCTTAGGAACTACAGCAGCACCATTACTACAAGACTCCAGTACAGGTACAAGCCCTGAATTGTTTTGTGAACCAGAGTAGAAAATATATTCCTTTGTTGACTGTGATCTTCTTTGATTTCTTATGTCTAGACTGTCAATTCTTTCAAATCTGTTGGAATCCTTTGTCTGGCATTGACTATAGCAACCTTTCTTCTGGTGTGCAGTCTCCTCACCTGGACCTCCTTAGTTTTTCTATCCTTTTCTGTTTTCTTCCACAAAACTGGGGGGGGGAAAAAAAAAAAAAAAAAAAAAGGAAGAGGGGAAGTTGGCTACCTTACATGCTGGAGGAAATCTTCAGGCGTTGCCCAAAGAGTTCTGTATCTTCTCTGGCCTGTACTAGTATGTTAATTTAAAAAAAAAAAAAAATCAGCATGAAATTCAACTCCAATTACAATTAAGCGTTGTAATTAAAGTCCAATACTTCGTGATGTTTCTAATAAATCAGTTTGATTGAGCTGGGTATCTTCATCTACCTTTATTGCCTTCATTTAGCTACAGTGAGAATTTTTTTTTTCTGGATGGGTTCAAGTGGACATCTGTTTCCACTGCATGGATTTCTGCTTCCTTGAGAATACTTACAGATATTTTCTATGCATGTGGGTGAATAACTGCATAATATGTTAGGTTTTCTCCATATTGTTACTTTTCACTCAGGGTAACTTTTTTTGAAAAGTATTGAAGTATTTAAATTTGATAAAAAATATTTCACAATAAAAATCAATAGTACTTTTTAAAGAGAAGTACAGAAACTGGATAATTGTATGTTCACCAGTCCTCTGTATACATTTTTGCTTGTTTTACAATCTGCTTACCTATTTCTTAAGTGTGTGTATGCATTTTATTTTTCAGGAGTTCTGGAAGCAGTAATTTCTGTCATTCTTCATCCCAGCATTTCAGTTAGACTAACAGCAGCTTGGTGTTTACGCTGTATTGCAGTAGCATTGCCCTCCTATGTGTCCCTCCTGTTGGATCGTTGCATTGAACGTCTTAGTGCATTGAAATCCTCCCCAGAAGCAGTAACTGGCTACAGTTTTGCTGTTGCTGCTTTACTGGGTGCAGTAAAGCACAGTCCTTTAGGAATTCCACATGGAAAAGGGAAGGTATGGTCTGAATACTTTACTTGTAGGCAGTTCTTTGATGTTTTTGCAGTAGTATTTGCATGTATTCTTTATGACATTGATCACATAACCCAGCATACTGATATTTTCTTTCCTCGAGAAGGGGATTTTGAAGCATACCATAACTCAAATAAGCAAGTGTTTTTCTCACATGTCAGGATTGTGAATTTCTCAGGAAATGTCACTAACGACTTTATTAACCACTCATACTGCTACCTTTTTCTAGAAGTTTGTTAGGGGAGAAGTTTGTTTGTTGTTTTGGGATAGAGGTCAATTCTGTGGAGCTGTAAGGTCTTAAATTGAACAGTCTAAGAAAAGGTTTACCTGGAGAAAACATTTCTTGAGTAGAGTTACGTTTTTCAGAATTTCAAACTAAATTCCTTATAGCAAGATCAAACCTTCTGCATTTCTGGCCCAGTTTGACATTGGCTTATATTAGAAAGCTGACATTTCAGCAGTGTTAATGGTGAGAAAAGGCTAGTCTGGAGCACATACAGCTGAAATGTATCAGACTTTGCCAAAGGAAAAGATCTTTCTTTTATAAAAAAATAATTAGAAGTATACATGCTGATCTATTGCATGTTGTGATGTTAGAAATAAGTTTCCTGGAAGGAAACTCATTCAACACAGATTAAGCCAAATTAATATTTCCCAGGCCCATCAATGACTCTCCAGTGTACAGTTTAGTCAGTGCTTACACAAATAACAGCAATTATGTATTATCTTGAAAATCTTTGGTCAAGTCCAACAAAATCTTTAATCAAGTCCAACAGATATACACTTTCATTTTGTTTTACAGAATTTAGCAGAAACCAATTTCTTGCATTAACATAGTCTAAGATGCTTGTACCTATCTCTTCACTAGCGCAGATAGGATATACTGTGCTTTGAAGTTTTAGGGATATGCAGATGTAGAAATACAGACCAGGAGAAGAAGCTATTTCCATCTCAATGTGAACTTTATCCATGGAGTTACTCACAGTTGGAAAACTATTGTGCAACACAAATATCATGCTAGTTCTCTGCATAACGTAGAAACTTAGATTCTCAGTTCTGAAAATATCTGTTTTGGAGCCAGTGGACATTGGAGAAGAAGTGGCACACTTTGACACAAGGATTGTGGGTTTTTTCTTGTTATTACACCACTGTAAGATGAAAGGAATGCTTTAGTACATTAGGAAAAATGTCTCTTGCAGTGATTCCAGCCCACCCTTTCAGCATTGTTGAGTACGAACAGTTCCAAGCCACTCCCTGACAGACATTGCTAGCTACAGTTCTCAACATTCAAAGTCCCAACTGCCCATGAAACAATTTATAAATGTAAAAAAAAAAAAGCTTGTTTTTCTTGGCTTTTAAAAACTTTCCCTCGTGATCACTGGAAGACCATGGGGAGAGAACAAAATGAGTATTGTTTGCCCAGTTATATAGATGAGAAGTGCCATTCAAATACTATACACCTAAGCTGAGCTACAGTTTGTATTTAACAGAGAAACATAATTCTTAATAAAGATTTCTTTTAGAAGAATAGAATAGGATGAAATAGGGCCAGGAGGAGGTATGGGAAGGCACAGAAAAGTGTGGGAGAAACACTGTGTTCTGTACTAAGCTGGCAAGGGGGAGAACAGAGGAGTTGACAAAAGCCCTTTTCCATTCTCTCCTAGGAACACTGCCAGATTCCAGACTAGCTCCTCTTCTGGGGAGCTGAAAGAGACCAGTGTTAAATAGAGCAGTTTTGAAAAGGAAATATCAAACGTAGATAGCAGTGACCTGGACAGAAGCTGTCTCATATTAATGCATTTCCTTTGAGAGAGTGGTTAGAGTTCCAGGTGGAGCCTATGCAGGAGAACAAAATAATTAGTGGGTTTGTATATATTTAGCATTCCGTACTAGTGCTTATATTTCAGTTCAAAAAAATCCTTCAAAAATAAGACATTTCTCCTAGTACATAGAGAGAAAAATTGTCAGAAATCATTAAATGAAATCCTTTCTAGGATGCTTGTTTATCAGGTAATTTAAATATACCAAGCTGTTAGTAATTTTTGATAGTATAATTTAACAAGAATGCAGTTTTAATTTTAGAATCAAATATTTTAAATCTATCAAGAATCTGTCAAAATAAATGTCTTCATTTGCAACCATCTGATAGCATTATGGAATTGGGAAACTAATATTTTCAGACTATTAATATTTCATTAAGTTTTGGAAGTGCACAAATTTCAAACTTTCATGAAGCAAACGTTCATGTGCAAACTTCCATGAAGTTTTATAATTTTTCAAACAAATTACAGAAGGATGCTGTCTATACTGTCCAAATAAATTATAGTGTGCAAAAAGTTATAGAAGGAAATTGGCTATACTGAGGCTTTTAATTATATTATTGATAATGACACTTCTTACTTGTAATACTAATTTACAAGCAGTTTGTTTTGGCAACCATAAATCAAGATGTAAGAAATACTTTTTTTGGTATATATGAAACACAATTGAAGCAAACCATTTGCAGAATACTTTTTGAAGTTGTAGCCATACTGTGGAAATTGTCCATGGACACACTGTGCGTTCCTCCATGTAAATTCTAGGTAGCTCAGGCTTTGGTAACAAGCGCAGATTGTCACCTTGCATTTAGCACATAGTAATACGCACATGCAATTATTGTGGAGAAGCTAAGGTAGGATTAATTCTAACCGTACCATACCATTCTAACTTGTTTGTTTAGTCATACCTTTTGTTGATTAAAAACTGTCAGAGAGAATGATAGACCTTATTCTAAAACAGGGATAAAAAGATTGTTATCCCTTTCACCACTTCTTCTGAGCTCTAATTCGTAGGTCTCATGCCATCCTTTATCTACATAGTGGCATAAACAGAATATCAGAACACTTTTATCCTTGCCATACATATTCCTGTGAGAATTATCAGCTCTCATTTTACTGCTGATAAGAGAAGGGGACAAACGGCAAAGTAACTTACCTATTACCTCACAGGAACTGTTGAAGCCGACCCAGACTAGTAATGAAGTTGGTCACTGCAACTTCATGAGCTTGAGTTTCTTGCTATAGTGTGAGAATAAGATGGCATTCTATTTGGGGACACTGGAATAGGATTAAGTATCACAGCAAATAGTATTGAAAAATTATTTGGTAGTTACTGTGATGCTGATGCTCTGTTTTTCTCTTTAACTTTTAAGGTAATCATGACAGTAGCAGAGGATTTGTTGTGTTCTGCTTCTCAGAACAGTCGCATTTCACTGCAGCGAACACAGGCTGGATGGCTATTGGTAGCGGCCCTCATGACATTAGGTAGTAGCTTTCTACAATTTTTCTTAAACTAAATTAATCTGTTCTGTGTCCTTTCTCTGACTTTAGTTCTTTTGATGTTTCATTTAATTTAGCACTGCAAAATAATTCTTAAAAACCAATGTAAATTGGAATCTTTAGAAAAGCATTCTAAAATAATAATGTTATTTCTTCCAAATTTGCTATTAGTTCATTGGGGCAATGTATGAAAAACAGTGACTGGGTAGGACCACTATTAGTTAAATGTAGAAGATAAATTTCAAAGTCAATCTAACCAAATGTCTTTGTGGTCATGAAGAATTACACTGATATTTTTTAAGATCTATCCCAGAACAAAATGAGCTAATCATTTGTATCTCCCTCTTGTCAGGCATTTGAAATCTACAGAACTTTCTGACATTTATTAGTGGTCAGATTATTGATTGTCATCATTAAATTACTCATGAAGAATGTATTTTACCTGTTTTGTTCATATTTTTAAGGCACCTTTCATGTTTTCAGCTATTACTTCTGCCCAACAGCTCCCAGTTTTTTCTTAGATTAGGGGAAACACACCCTGTACATTAACTTATAACAAATGTTTGCTTTTCTGAACATTGCTGTTGCTTATTACATCTCTTTTATGCTGATGATCCACAGGGTCTGTACTTAGTAAAACAGAGATTATAGTTGGCTTTGTGACATACTTGTAAATGTGTCAGTGGATATGTAGTTATGTATGAAAATGGAGTACCAAGATGTAAACATTTGAGAAATGATATATGGGACAGCTGGGAAAGTAGCATAAAATTTTGTTCACAGCTGTAATGATTTTGTGAACGTAGATAAAAGAACCAAAGAGAAAATTTAATTTTATCAATCCTTACATTGGCATGACAACTCCCAATGTTTACAGGTCCTGCAGTTGTCCAACACCATCTGCCACGAATGCTGTTACTGTGGAAGTGCATCTTTCCATCATCTCCTAAAGACCTAGAAACAGAGAAGACACGGGGAGATTCATTTACCTGGCAAGTAACACTGGAAGGTCGTGCTGGTGCTCTCGGTGGTAAGCGGGATTTACTGTGTCTTTCTCTGCATATTTATAGTTTGGCTGTTGGGTTTTTTTTCTGAAAGAACAACGGTACTTCAATATGACTTTTTTTCACTGTTGGATGTATTCACTCCCCAACATACATGCTTGTATATATATATTTACCTATATATCTATATCTATAGACATGTGTTTCATTTTTGTAAAAACCAAACAAACAAGAAATCCAAGAGTGTTTTTCCTCTTGTTCTTCTAATCAGTTGATTTCCAAGCAGTATATGATATCAGGAAGGTTGCTTCTCTTCTCTTGTTTAACATACATATCACTGTAATGGATGAGGACCCAAACCAGGGTATGTTCTGTTGTTTATACAGTCTATTATATTTGGTAAATAGCAGTTCTGTTTCCTAATAGCTGACTTACTGTAAACAAACTAGAATTGGTGAGTCAGTCAAACACATTTGTGGGAGTGGGAAGACTCAGGTAAAAATTACAGTAAGGAAGTTGCAATTCTCAGCCGATAGAGAGTACTATGTATTTGGCTGCTGTCTGGTAGGTTGCAGTTTTTCATCATGAAATATTGTGAATTTGGGTTTCCAAGAGATTACTCCAGTGATCTTTAAATACTTAATGTGTTTCAGTCATGTATTCTAGAGTACTAAAGGGTCCTTTGCGTTGCAGAAATGTGAACCCTAGTATAGTGATCACCCTTCTCTCTCATTATTAAAATCTATCGGAAAGTGTGGAATTCAATAATAATTTCATTTTAGGAGTAACCTAAACAATTACCCTTTAAATATTTTCTTTTCCTTTTGGAAATAGGTCTTTAATACTGTATATTCTCTGGATGCTTTCTGAACTACTAACTCAAGTTTAATTTTCTGTAAATAATGAAAAATACTTCTGTACCTGTAAGTTGTTTCTTAAAGTTCAGTAATTAAGCTGAATTTAAATAGAAAACTAGCAAAGTAAGCAGTAGGTCATCTGATCATCATCCTTTTCCCATTTTTTCTTTTTTTTTTTATTATCACGGAATTATCATCAATTATCATCAAGTTGAGTTATATCCCATAACTCAACTCGTAACAGAAAGCAAAAAATGCTTGCATTTATGTATGCAATTAAAAATCAGGGTATGAACGTCCAAGCTGAGACACCAAAACAGTGCATCTGTAAATACGACTTTTTTCATTCGAGAATTTTGTCATTTTCTTAAATTATTGGTCAAAAATACTTTAAATTTTATTTTTTGCATGCTTTCTTCTACTTTTAAATTATTAGTGAGGTAATAATGTGATTACTTCACTAATGTGATTTTTTTTCTTCTAGATATCTCACACTAAATAAGTTAAAATCCAATTCCTTTTCTAGCTATCAAAAGCTTTGTTTCCCACTGTGCTGGTCTTCTTACGGATCAAGTTGTTCAGAGACTTCTTCCTCCGCTCCCAAGTGCTGTTGATTTATTGACACAGTAAGTGTGTGTATCAAACTGTTAAATGAGATTCTGGTTTTGAAAAGCTACAGAGTAATCTTGTATTTGATTTGGTGCACTTTCTAAAGAACTTTCTTTTCAAAGTACAAAAAATTAGAGTATAGAGTTCAGCTGTATAGCTGAAGACTTTAGCTGGCGTAATGTGTCTTGCAGATTCCAGTATCATGTAAAAAAGCTAGGGAAGAAATTATTGCATGCTTTTGTTAAGTTAGTGCTTTTATTCTACTTTTTTAATCAAACATACACATTTGTGTTTAAGCATGATCATTTTTTATAAAAAAAAAAAGTTCAAGAATGTGCTTGGACAAAAAGTTTTAGAGATGGGCATTTTTTATATTTAGATTCAGAGCTAAGCTGGAAAAGGGTTTTATAATTCTAGAATTTTTGCCTTCAGAATATGTAGCAATTTAATGTATTTGGCTCTAAATTCAAATTTACAGAGATATATCCACAAATAAGTTAATTGTAATAAATATAGGTACAATCAAAGGCAATAGAAAGCCTTATTTATTTCTCTAGTATTAAATAAAAGTAGTTACTGGGAATGGAGAACAGAGAGGCTCTGTCAGAACATGTGAAATAAATTGTTTTGCTTCTACTATTGGTAACGCTAATCAAAACTGTACTTACAATATGTATAGATTTAAAAGTGTTCAGTAGAGTGGTACAAATAAAACTGGAGTGTTGCATAATGCTTAAAGGTTTTAACATCTCTGATGTGCTTTTTATATTTTAAGGCTTTCTTCAATACATAAATCTTATGGAAATTCTTTAAAAACATCATCAACGGTTTATAGACATAAACTTTATGAATTACTAGCAGTATTGCCTCCAAAGACCTATGAAGGTACGTATTTCCTTACAAAGAGATATCTGTTAAAAATACCATGGGCTCATTTCTAAGTTTTTGTTCAACATATATTTAGCTAGCAAGGAGTAGTTCCACGTCTTCTGATAAATAAATTTTATTCCCTCTGTTTAGATTTGATGAAATTGTAGTGAAGTCACTATGGTTTTGAAAAGCTAGTGTTCATGATCATCTTTTTTCCTTCTCTCCTATTACAAATACAGACTTTTGTCCTATTTTTAGTTGAAACTTGAAGGTACACAACCTTGCAATATTAAACTACTTGAAGAATTGACTTACTTTGATGCCTGTTTTACTTTTCATTGAATCCTAAATCCAAAAGGTGTAATTTTAGCATAAACCAATTGAATATAGTCCATTAAAATAATTTAATTTAATTGCTTCAAGTAGATTTACATATTACAGATATATTAATCTGATCCTGTGCAGATTGTGGATAAAAAATTTGTATTTAAAGACAAATTTCAAAAAAATCTGGGGATAGGCTCACTTTTCTGTAGCAGAACGTAACTAGCAGTTTTTAAAATCTAATCCTCTAATCCAATAACTATGCACTGTAGTTAGACAGGTCTAACAGTTCAACTAAAACATTAAATACCTTTGTCATCTTTAAATTGTCACGTGAATATAGCGGTAGAGTACTGTATGGACTGAAATAAGGAACCAGAGTGTTTGACAGTTGTAAAAAGAATTTCATCAGGGTATTTCATCAGGGCAGAGAGAATATGGGCCAGCCAGCCACTGAATTGGCTGTTGTCCTCTGTATCATGGAGGGAATCCTTACTCAAATAATCTGCTCCATCTAGTGGTAACTGCTAAGTGAATCTTCATAAAGACAAATCCCTGACCTTTGCCTTAAAGCTGTTGTCACATTAGAAGTCTGTATATAACACTTGAAGCATGGTGTATAATATTCATTTGTGACTTGGACTGAAAAGATTGAAAATGACATCTCCTTTACAGCAAGTTATTTCTTTGGTTCTTTTATTGCAGGGGCAATGTTTTATAGAATACGGATGTTTGGCTGTGGGTGTACATGAGTAGTAGATGATTTTTTGCATTATTTCGGAAATGGCAGATATGAGAAGAATGTATTGGGTTAACTTGAGCATCAGTGAAAAACACTTAGCATGTTCTAGGTGCTGTCTTCTGTGATGTGTGAATGGTTAAGATTTTGCAATTTAGCTGATACAAAGTATGAACTTGTTAGGCTGGGTAAAGCATGTTCTGTTTCTAAGATGATTATTTATACTCTTGATCATTTTCACGTGTCATTAGTTTGGGATGCTGATGTACTCATGTTTTTGAGGCTAAAACTCAACTCACTATTTCCTTTGAGTTAATATAAACATTTTAATTATTATAATGTCTAATTTGATAATTTCACACAAGTCATTTCAGTAGTTTAAATTTTGATTATTAGATTTGTTGATGTTTTCTGTGGTCTGCAATTAATGTGTTTTGTCAGACAACTCATTAGGGTTCTTTTCATTCTTCAGCTTTTTGTGCTTGTTACGTTCCACTGTCTAAACCATAAAATTGAATACAAGCATTCACTTCTCTTTCTTAATAGGATGAGATGAATAGCTAGAATGCTGGAACAGCATTCTGGCTCAAAATTTTGAACTGCTTTACATTGGAGTAGTATTATTTGACATGTTGAGGATGGCCAAGTGTCTGGGACTAAAATAAGTGTCAATTTGGTTAAAAATTACTGAGTATCTCCATTAAATTTTATTTGAGAAGCTGTTTTCATAGAAAGGGGATTTTTCAAATTTTTTTTTTACTATGATCTATAATAATTAATGAAAGAGCAGTTTCTAGTTGTTGTTTTTAATTATTGTGTTTTTTAAAGAGACTCAATTTCTGTCCCTTTCACACACTATCTGTGCATCTTGGAATATATTTGATAGTGCTAACCTTTTACATTTAGATTTGAGTTAAGCATTGTGGGAAAAATGACATACTTGCTAATTAGGGAGGCAGGCAAAGCAACAGATGCATGCAGGGGAGAGAGGCTGATGGGGACAGGAGTTTGGGGGGTAGGAGGAGGAAGTCAGCTTTCTCCGAACAGATTCAGGATTCAGGAAGGGTAAAATAGCTGGTTGCACCTACCAGCTCCAGCTACACAAATGGTTCTGCTTGTGCTCATGAGGTGCTGACAACTGTGTTGTCCCACTTTTTGGAACTTCTCTGTGTTGAAAAATTACAACTTTAGTGCAAACGCGTAGTTGTGTGATCATCTAACAACAAAGCTGAATGCAAAGAACTGGATATGTGGAATTAAGCCCCCCTTAATGCTGATATGTCCCAATTCATGAGGACTTGACTTCGCAATCTTAACGCTCTGGAGCTAAATTCTTATTTAATATTTGCATAAAGAGTGTGTATATTCTTTAAGATCAGTTCTGCAGTGTTTTTCAACACAACTTGCTTATCAGATAAGCCAGACTTTTTTCATCACATGTGGTTCAGAACTGGAGATGTTCTCTCACTGCAGGGACTGTTTTAATAACCTAAAGTAGTCTGACTCGGAATGCCTAATGTTGTTGTTCATGTATAATGCACAATCTTGTCTGAAATATTGTGTACAAAAATATGTGAAAGTAATGTAACCTACAGTAAATTCCTCATGCTTTGCTTTTTGAGTGCAAACTCCTGAAATAGGGGAGTACATTCTGCAGCTTTTGGTTATTTATCAAACTTACGGATGTTTTAAACTGCATCTGCTTGCCAAGTCCAAGTATTCCTGCATGGTTATATAACACATTTTACTGCATTAATTTTCAGGAAATTTGTAGTAGAAATATGTCTGTGCTTGTAACTTGTCTTTTTTGCTCTACTTTAATTGTAAATGTAACTAACTTACTGGATTAGCAGTTGTATGGCATTATGCCTTCTGTAAAGGTAAAGGTCTCTGTTTTTCAGCTTCTAGATTGCTGTATGTGCTTAGTTTGCTTATCTTAGGTAGTGCTCTGTTGTTTCCCCTGTAGTGAGAGTGTTCTCCAATTAACTATTTGAAGGCTTAAGGAAAATGTTCGATGGATGTTGCTATTTCAGTATAAATATCTTGCTCCAAAGTTGCTTGTGGCAAGTAATTAACCAAAAATTTTGAATATTTTTTAATTTGAAGGAAGCTTCTGTGCTGTTCTAAAAGAGTTAGTGGCTGACTTGACTGTCCCAGATAGCCAGATCGATGCCTCTACATTCTTGCTTCCATCCCTTTGTCATGAGAATGATCTCCTTTTGCTCGGTCCCTTACTGCAGGAGACTGACCACCGATTTATCGAAGAGCAGGTACTTTTTGATCTAGTATAATGGTGGTATTATATTTTCATATAGTTCTAGTTATTTGGGTCAGTGCTGGTTTTGACTTGGTCAAAAATATGGCTATCGCTTTTTTCCTTCTTACAGCTCCTTTTAGGTAACAGCATAGCTGGCGGCAGCCTGGAGTATGACCCTCACTCAATTTATGAGAAAGTTGCAAAAGGTGATTCAGTACCTAAACCACTACCTCCTGTATTGTCTGTTATCAGTGCAGCAACTCGTCTTTTTGGAGTTATGTTTTCTCATGTAGCAGAATCTCACAGGTAAAGTAGTAACTGTAACTTTTGGGGAATTTGGGAGATACTAGAAGATGGTCACAGTGTTTGAAATTGAACACCGAAGAAAACAATTCTGGAAAAATAATGAGTTGTATAAGTGAATTCTGTAAGCCATCTGAATAATATAATTCAGACTAACAAATTATTAGACTTTGTGTTTAAAGTTACTGACAATGAAAAGGCAATCCAATAAGAGGTTACTGTCATTATAATAAATTCTGCTGACCAAGAAAAATAATGTTCTGTTTCGAAAGCTGCCCGGAGTAAAAGTTACCCAGGTGGCCAAGAAGGCCAATGGCATCCTGGCCTGTATCAGAAATAGTGTGGCCAGCAGGAGTAGGGAAACAATCGTGCCCCTGTACTCGGCCCTGTGTTCAGTTTTGGGCCCCTCACTACAAGAAGGACACTGAGGTGCTGGAGAGTGTCCAGAGACGGGCAACGAAGCTGGTGAAGGGTCTAGAGAACAAGTCTTATGAGGAGCGGCTGAGGGAACTGGGGCTGTTCAGCCTGGAGAAGAGGAGGCTGAGGGGAGACCTCATCGCGCTCTACAACTACCTGAAAGGAGGTTGTAGCGAGGTGGGGGTTGGTCTCTTCTCCCAAGTAACCAGCGATAGGACGAGAGGAAATGGCCTCAAGTTGCGCCAAGGGAGGTTTAGATTGGACATTAGGAAAAACTTCTTTACTGAAAGAGTGGTCAGGCCTTGGAACAGGCTGCCCAGGGAAGTGGTGGAGTCACCATCCCTGGAAGTATTTAAAAGACGTGTAGATGAGGCACTTAGGGACATGGTTTAGTGGGCATGGTGGTGTTGGGTTGACGGTTGGACTCGATGATCTTAGAGGTCTTTTCCAACCTTAATGATTCTATGATTCTATGATAGCCAGATCAAAATAGAAGTTATGTTAAGAGATATTACACAATTATTATAGTGCTTAATAGATAATCACCAAATGCCTTAGAACCAAAGAGGGACAAAAGGGGTAGGAAGCTGTAGTAAAATTTAACCCTTATCCTGCCTCATTCTTTATAAAAAGTGGATTAGAAGAAACAAGAGTGCGTGTCTTAAACACAGTTCTGTCAAGGTGCAAGAATGCTTGAAAGTGATCACAGACTTCTTTTGGGTTTGTGTGTGTGTGTATGTATCTTCCTGCTGCACACGTGGCATTTTCATTTGTTTCACATTTGTAAGCACACTGATTGCTGAAGCATGAAATTCCTCAAGATTTTTGCATGCTGTTGCTTATTCTGTGTGCTGCTGGTAATTTTCTTGAATGCAGCATTAGAGCAAATCAATTATTTTTAATTTAAACAATTTTCTATTTTCAAAGCCAACTGTAGTTAGACCTCAGATCATGATCATTATAGGTGGTGATGGTTTTGTAATTTCCTGTAAGGGATGTGAGTACTTAGCATGCAAGTCCTCAGTCTTGATGTCTTCACTGCTTTTTTCTGTGCGGGTTTTTTTTTCTGTTTGTCGGGGCTTTTTGTCCCTACTGTCACCAGGTTGCTGGTTGGTTTTCTTCACCTGTTTCTCAAGACCTGAACTAATTGCTGCAGATAACTGCATTTTCCTTTCCTTTCCCTTTCTTTTCTCTCCTTTCTCAGTTGTAAGCCAAAATGCATCATTCCCGTACACAGTTCCTTTTAATAGCATCTCTCTAATGCTACTTAGACATAAGTAATTATCTGTGAATACATATGTTATAAGGAAACAAAGGCAAAAAGTTCATGTTTGTAGGGTAATTACCTATTCTAATATGGAATACAAAATTTTTTTGTAGTAAACAGGGATGCCAGTTGAAGGTAAATGCTCAAGAGTTAGGGTAATAGATTTGTTCTACCTCTGTTTCTATCTTATATAGGCTTTGTTTTGTGTTTTAAAATTTAAAAAAAAAAAAAAAAAAAAAAAGCTTGATTTGTTTCCTTAGTTTTTAATTCTGTGGTTTCTTTTCTGTTTTTGTTTAAGGCTCCAGGTGTTAGAACAGTTGTTGAATTCCATAAAGCAAACAAAAGGATCACGGCAACAAACAGTACAACTTAATGTTATGTCAGCCTTTTCTACTTCCTTAAAGGTAAATCTCCTTTGTTTCTCTCCTTTGTTTCTCTCCTTTGTTTCTCTCTCTTTTTGTTACTGAAACATGGCATCTGTTCAAATGTGTCTACACAGAAGTTCTTATTTTGATTAACAGCCAAGGTGAAGATCAGTCCTGTTTTTTTCTGTGATAATTTTTTTTTTTTTTGTGATGTCACACTTTTCTTAAGTGCTGAAGAGTCACAGTTTAATTTTTCCCTTTTTTTTTTTATGTTAAGGGTTAGGGAAACCCATTCTAGTACACTGTAGTATACTGTCGTCCATACTAGTGTCATTCAAATAGGAGACATATGGAAAAATTCTGTTTGTATCATTTCTGTCTTTATCACAATTGGTAAAATAAAGTAATCTCATAACTATCTGCTGTTTGTTGCTTTTCCCTGATGGTTTGTTTGTATTTTCCTCTGTTCGTGTGCATTTTTCATTCTTCCCTTCTTAGGCTTTCCTCAAACTAAGGCAAAATGTTTTCACAATAGGCAAGACCTTTCATTGTACAATATTTGTATTTGGGGCATATTTAATACGCAAAACAGATAACTGCTGTAGCTTTTTTTAATACTCTTTTTTTGGACTGGGATTTTTCTTTGTGTCATTATTCTGTTTTCGCTGGTTTTCTTCTTGATATTATTTCCTGAATTTTATGCTAGTGTGTTGGTTTATTGTGTTTTACTGCAATCTATCCAGTATTTCTTAAAATCAGAATGTTGATATTATAATGTTGTGCTGTGATATACACTTATCAGGAGTTAGACTTCTAACTCATGAAACAGCAAATAAAAATAGAGGAATTCCTCAGGTAAAAGGGGAAGAAAATGAAATTCCTTCTACAGGTCTTGTAATTTTTGCATGACCGACAGAAAAACACATTCTGGTTACTATACTGTCTTGCTGTTTAATGTATTTGATATCTATTTTTAGCACTTGGCTAACTGCAAGGGAAGTTTAGGTCCAGAAGAAGTTAGAAGGTCTGCCCTGACATTGGTAATGGGTGCCTTGGAAAGCAATAATCCACTCCTAAGATGTGCAGCTGCGGAGTGTTTGGCAAGGTTGGCACAGGTGGTTTCTGACAGTGCCTTCACTGCTGGATTAGCACAAGTCAGTTTTGACAAGTAAGTTAAAAAAAACTGTGGTAAGTTACTGGTTGAGTTTATAAAAATGTTTGAGAAATCTACCTGGCCCCTATTATGATAATAATTTTTAAAAGCTGGTTTCCTTCAGGTATTTGATGTCGCTTCAGAAATTAACAGGAAAAAACACTGCCTGACTTCTGCATGTATTTCTTAATTTTGCTGATCTTTAAGACGATTGTCTAAGTAAGCATGTAGGTTTTCAAATAGATTAAATTGGCTGCAGTTCTAGCAACATCATTTAAACATACCTAAAATATTTTTGCTACTTCCTTCAGATAAGAGAAGATAAATGAACTTAGAATTTTGGCAATATAACAATGTCTAATAAAATATTTTGCTAATTATATGCTAGAAATTCCATTTGTAGATGTGCTTATTACATAGTATCAGTCTTGGTGATTACACTAACAGCTTTCTTTCCTTATAATTAATAGGCTAAAATCTGCTAGGGATGTGGTATCAAGAACAGGTCATTCTTTGGCTCTGGGATGTCTGTATAGGTACCTAGGAGGAATAGGTTCTACTCAGCACCTGAATGCATGTGTTGGAATCCTTTATACTTTATCTCAGGACGGTACTTCTCCTGATGTACAGGTACTTGTCATGATATGTTTCAGCAACTCTGTTGTAGTGTTTTTTCGTAATTCTCTTGTTCTTGCACATGGAACTATGAGAAATTTTACAGAGTAGAATGTATTTGAGGAATAATAGTTGCTATTAAATTAATTTACTATTAGATTAATTTTTTTTTTAATTAACAATGACAAATTTAAAATGGTTCTTTTACTGCAGAACATACAGTTCCTTGTAAAATATTCAAAATGGCTTATTAAGCATCAGGTTCTTAAAGTTTCTTTCTATAACCTCTCCATTTGTCCCTTTGGAACCTAAAAGTGCAACTTTTATTACACTTAATTACTGAATGTCACTTGAACTATCAAATTCTAAAAAGGTAATATGTTTATTCTATCACATAGACATTACATGACTGCTTCTCTTATTTTACAGGCATGGGCACTACACTCTCTGTCACTGATAGTAGACTTAGCTGGCCCCTTGTATCATGTGCATGTGGAACCTACCTTATCTCTTGTTCTCATGTTGTTGTTGACTGTGCCTCCTGCTTACGCTGAAGTACACCAAAGCCTTGGTCGTTGTTTAAATGCACTTATTACCACACTGGGCCCTGAGTTGCAAGGTATGCAACATACAATAGTGTCAGCTTTGTTTGGTTTAGCAACAAAATTGCTAAACATTGTTTGAATGTGTAATTCAAATTTTATAAGCAAATAAGTGCATGCTAAGTTTTTTTCCTAATTGTAAGACAGTATTTCACAGGCCATGAGTTTATGCAGTCAAGATGACATGACTGCTAGTTTTCCAAAAATAGTGTCTGTTTTTGACATCTTTTCCTTTGTTTGAACTGGTTCTCCAAGCCTTGCTTCGGGCTGAAAAACCTTACATTTAGCATGAAAACAGAAGGTATTCGTATTTCAAGAGTTAGGAGCCAGTCTATGTCTTAGTTGTGATACAGACATTTAAAATTTGCGTCTAAATCAACTTTTAGATAGCTGGACACTGAAATTTCCAGAGAGCAATGTGACGGTTACTCATTGATATCTGAATATATACACAGATATAGAAAGGATCCTTCAAGAGAATGAGAGTTATGGGTGGCTTGGGAAAAAGACAAGTTATCATGTTTTGAAAAAAAAAAAGTTGATGTTTTAAAAACAAAAACCTTTTTTCTTCTGAATATAGGCAGCAGTATGACAGTTTCAGCCTTAAGAACTTCCTGCCTTCTGGGCTGTGCAGTGATGCAGGATAATCCCGACTGCCTTGTTCAGGCTCAAGCCATCTCTTGCCTTCAACAGCTTCACATGTTTGCTCCTCGACATGTCAACTTGTCTAGCCTTGTAAGCTGCCTATGTGTGAGTATACGTTTACTAGTCTATATCCTTGTATTTTAAAACATTTTGTTCAGAAACACTTAAAAAACGCAGATGCTTCTTTAACTAGAGAAACTGATCATTGTGTAGGGGTGAGGTGTTTCATATCTTCCTACAGGCAAGTATTCTCTGTTTTTTTCAAATTTTTGCCCAGTTTCTGCTTCCCCTTTACAAGATGAGCACATTTGGTAGAAATCTTGGCCTTCTGAACTGTTTGCAAGTGCATTCTGCTGCTCTTATTAAGGCCAGTTGTCTGGCAGGGTATACCGTCCATTACAACTTTGTACTGGATTTTTACCAGCTATTTTATGTTGGCCAGTTTTTTTCCTCTACTGCTTTTTATGTCTTAGATGAAGGATTGATTAAAAAAAATTTGTGTGTACTAATTACTGAGAATTGTTTTGTTTGGGTTTGTTTTTTCATGATGGTGAAAAATTGTAGATTTCTCTATTTTGTAATTTCTGTAGCTCTAATGCTTGTGTACTGACTTCTTGGCAGTCAGTATAAAAATTTCTGACACTTACATAAGTAATAGTCAAACTAGGTCTTTGGAAAAAATGAATAAAACTCTTTTTCAGCTCTATTTGACAAAGGGGAGGGGTGTGTTTGTTTGCTGGGTTTTTTTTTGTTTATTCCCACCCCCAAAGTGTCTCTCTCTTTGAATAGCTGCTGTTCTGAAGCACTTAGTTCTATGAAGAGAGCAAAAATAATTTTCTGGTATTTATTAGCCTTGGTGGGTTTTCAGGGGCTAGCTAGGTTTTTTTTTTGTTTGTTTGGTGTTTTTTTGTTTGTTTGTTTGTTTTTTTAAATAAGACCATCTAGTCTCCGTGTAAATCAGAGGGAAACAAAAAACGACAGACGATAAAGTATGGTGGGTTTTTTTTGATCTCTCTTGACTATCTTAACACAGTTCTTATTCACATCTTCCCCTGGGTAGCACTTGTATATCGATAGTAACCATATATTGATTTTGTATAAAGTTTAGATTCCTTCCATTTATCTTTATTCAGTTTGACTAGAAACATGATTGTGGGAGTCAGGAAAAATTGAAGGAGAAGCTCTTTCAGCCTCACATTGTGTTAGGCATGGATATAGTAGTTGCAGAAGAACTGGAACTCATCTGAAGTGTTCTTTCTTTTAACATATACCAGCTATGATTTTCTTTTCTCTGGGTAAAACACAGTTTTTCTTATAGTGATAAAATCACAACTAATCATATAAGTCACTCTCTTGCTCAGAGGATGTATTAGCATTTGGTATCATATGTAAGTCCATGTACAGTCTGCTTCCATGTACGGTATGATCTCTCTAACTAATAGCAAGTACCTAGTATAAAAGAGAATGTCGAGATAAAGTTGTCTTGTCTTTTTTTGCCCAGTTTCTGCTTCCCCTTTACAAGATGAGCACATTCTGTAGAAATTGTGGCCTTCTGAACTGCTTGCGAGTGCATTCTGCTGTATAAAAATCTGTCTGATTTTTATTGTTTTTACAAGTTGTCTCAAAGTACTTCATGCAGTACTTTATGAACTTTATAATATTAAATTACTCAGTTAAGAAGAAGCATGGTTCATGGCTTGAGTGTATGTGTTCGTGCATCTGTACACGTGTGTGTTCACCTCTACCCCAGAAATGATTGTGAGCTTCATGGGGAAGAAGTCCACCAAAGTCAGTGGTCTTACCTGGATGAACTTTTCTCATTCTCATGAAGTTGTTACAGAACTACGGCCAATGTTGCTGATACTGACAATTCAGTAAACATCAATACATCTCTCAAGAGTGTCATAAACAAAGCAGGTTTGAGGTGTGCTTTGCAGGGCTGTGAGAAGATCATTGTGCAAGCAGACTTCTGCATTTGTAAAACGCACCATCCATCCGTGTAGTTTCCACCCACTAAATCACCATCTCACTAGGGCAGCAGAATAAACTGTTGGACTGGACCTGAAATCTACTCTTGACTCTGTTGTTGGCTTGCAAGGTGACCCTCTGCAAGTCATTCTCCATGAGTTTAAATTTCTGCAAGTGGAGAACAAGGTGTGACTGTCCTCCTTTGCAACATGTTTTGAAGTCTTAAGGGGAAGTAGAGTATAAAAGCTGGGCACTAGACACTGTGGATATTCACCACTGCATTCTTTATTTAAGGCAGAAAACCAGGCAAGGCAAAGAATCTGTGGTCAGATAAGCTATCTTCTCCCCTTCTGTCCATAAGAAACATAAATTCTCACTCAAAATCTGGAAAACAAATGTGCAATGAAATTTTTTTTTTTTTTTTTAGTAACATTTGAACCAACTACCCTCTCCACCCTTTTTCCCCAAGGTTTCCGGAAAATTTCTGTGTCTTCAAACATGCCTTTTTAAAATTCTGAAATAGACATTATCTCTTTCCCCTTCCCCAATGTAGCATTAGGGATGGCAACACAGTTGCTGTGAGCAGCTGCAAGCTGCCTCCTCTGCTGTCTTCCCACCCACTAGAGCATGAGATGGTTCAGGTCCCCAAAGAATTTAGACCATTCAGTTTGTGACTGTGCTAGCACTAACAAAACATGACTCAGGCAATGGATACACAGCTTACTGGCTCATTTTTTTGTTTTGGTTTGGTTTGGTTATTTTGGTTTTTTTTTTTAATTGTGTACATGTGCCTGTCATTATCTAGCTTCCCTTCTTCAGCTTCTGAAAGTATTCCTTGTTTGTCAATTGGATCTTTTTTCACTGGGCTTTGCATCTAACAGTAATGCTTATCCTGTCAATTAAATTATTGGCTCTGGTGGAGCTCCAGCATATCCAATACGCTTTTAATCATGTCTAACATTAGCTCTAAAGTTAACTTAGGTGAGCATAGACTTATAAAGAGCTTATCTGTGTAACCTTATGATGTAGTGAACACCGGTTTTCAGCTGCAAGACATTAAAGATACTTTGAAACACAATAAGTATACAATGTCAATAACTATGCTGTGCTGTTGTCTCGGTACTGCTTAAGTACTAATTTTACGGGCAGCTGGCTTGCAATTTAAGTGTGTTCAACATTAAACGTAAGATAAATGAACTAAGCAAATTAGGGTTTTGGTGTGTTTGAGATGAGATTCTGAATTTTAATATATGCTGAATTTACATGTAATGGTCTCCATGTGTGGTTGGTATCACTGTGATATCTGTATTTTGGTTTTGTCATGACTGGTTTGTCATTTGTTTTTGTGCAGGAAATCTTGTTGGATAATTCTGTGTTGGTAGGTCCCTGTGCCTTGTTAATCCTAAACTTTTGCAGTTTGCAGTGGTGTTTTTTATTTCATCTTTTATCTTTTCATTTTAACCATTTTAATTTAATTTCTTTTAGCATGTCAAGTGATATTTGATTGTCATGCTAACCAGACCGTTCCTAACTTTCTGCAGATGGCAGACATACATTTCATTTATGTGCTTAGTGAGCATAATTTTGTTTTTAACATGTTAAGCACAGAAAGGGAACTGTTTGTTCATTTAAGTTTGTATGTGATGCTTGCATTTTGTGTCTTTTATTTAGTCCTGTCCCTGTGGGAGAATGAGAGAGATGAAAAACGTGCATCTTGCATTATTCAGTAGGCCTGAATTGGATCCTCTGTTTTTTCCCTATTAAAAATGAGCATGCAATTTATGCATGTCCAACTTGAAGTAGAATGTGTAGCCTGCTTGCATAAATGTTGCATTAAAAGCCTCACTTGTTGTTTTTAAAGTTTCAGTTAAAGTATCTTGCAGACATACTTACTGAGTCAGGTTTCTTTTCTTTGAGAAGAATTATGCACAGAGTATATCTGTGTGTATTAAATATGTAATTCTGAGTATTGTGGATTCATGTGCATGCACAGAAATTCAGAAGACGACGCTTAGTTTTGTTAATGTAACAAAGCTGAAATTCTGTATCACTTACTCTTTTTGTCCCTAGGTTGTTCTTTTTAACTGTGTATTAACTAATATGTATTAGTCATTTTGACTAACATATATTGACTTGTTGCTGGCAAATGAGGAGCATGAGCTTACTGCAAGGTTTCCCTGCAGCAGACACTCAGCTCTATTTTAAGGATGGTGACAGCTAGGGGTACACAATTGCTTAGTGTAGAGAATAACTTTTTTGATGATTACCTAAGCTTAATTCAAAAGAAGCTGCATAAATATTGGTGTAGCCATCTTGCCTGGCCACACAGCTGGTTCAATGTATCTCCTTCAGAATGTTCTTAAAATTGAAAGCAAGCAAATAAAACTCAGAAAGCTCCACTCTAGCAAAAAACCCTTGAGGCTGTCTTGGGTTTTTTAAGTGTTTTTCCTTATTCCTGTAATAATGAATCTGTTATCATGTATTTTTCAGTATAAAAAACAAACACTGGCTTGGTGGTGTTAAAATATGGTGATGCTATAAACTTTTTTGCTAGAAACTGCTCAGGAGAGCTGACTTGTCTCAGTGTGACACATTCACCAGTAACTCTCACCCTTCCTCTCACCTCCTCTAAAACGTAATTTAATGTAATCTGAGTATATAATATTTTTTGCGATGAAATTGCAGCAGTGTTTTCTTTGCCTTTTCTTTTAAACTTCCTTTTATGCATGGACTTCAGATTTACTAAAGCGTGATTGACTCTCTCACCCTTGGTTACATTGGCATTTCTCTAGTTAGAGGATGATTTGAGTAATTTTCTCTTGCACTGAGTTTTCAAGCCCATTATATATATCCTGTAGTCAAATAATAGAGTTAATTATTCATTGAGACCACAATTCAGCTGTCATTGAAGTTAATGGGGGTCTTTTTACCGATATCGGTGGGAGTTGGATCCAGCCCCAAACCAGTCTTATAAATTACCTTTGGAGAGAAAATGTTAAAAGTACTGATATGTTAAAATTGATTACAGGAGTTGCAAAACATTTCATTTGGGGTTAAAAAAAAAAAAAACAAACGCTGAGCAAAAATAGCATCAATTACGTGCTTATGACTTCACAGATTTGTCATAACTGCAATTATTCAGAAAATACGGCCTTAATGAGGCTTTACTTGCTATAAAGGTTTGTTAGCCATCTTACTGTTTCTTCTTGCATGTTTCAGGTCAATCTCTGTAGCTCATACTTATTATTGAGACGTGCAGTGGTAGCTTGCTTACGTCAACTTGTGCAAAGAGAAGCTGCTGAGGTATCAGAATATGCTGTTGCATTAGTTAAAGAGAGCAGAGAAGATTTTACTCCAGGTAACGTACTGAAGTTTTGAGATCAAAGAGCTTGACACATTGATAGTGAATTTTAAACACACTCTCCTATGGATATGAAAACTTCGCTACGTTCTTGAAATCTTTAACTCAAAAAGGTTTTCTGCTTCAGTTCTCTATATAGTACCAAATTATGGAAGCATCGAAATCCTTTCTTAGTGCTAAAATTAAGATACTATTGCTTTTCATATACTATAGACAGTAAGGGTCACTAAATGAAAAAATGCAAGTGGAGTTCCAGAGGAACCTAAGCCTATCTAGCCAGTAACTGTTGTAGTAACTGCTTCATAGTCCTGCATTCTACATGCATATTCATAATTTTATTTTCCCACATAAATCTCTTCTTAAATTAAAAATCTGTCATTGAGGGAAGGTGTACAAAACCTGTTTAAGAAAGTTTCTGTTTACCTCTTTGGAGAACTAGTTAAGTAATGATCAGCTGGGGTCCTTAGAATTTTTAACTTCCTAAAGGTTTGGGGTTTTTCCTAAAAGGCCTGAGAATGATCACTAGTTCATTGTCCTGTGCCTTCCTGTGAGGGGACAGTGGTAATAAATTATTTCACTTTGGATCTCAGTTCAAGCTCATTTGGAAATTTTCAGAAAAGACAGACTGTAGCCATTTTGTAAAATTGCTGATTTTTAAAATTGGTAATATTGGGCAAATAAAAACTGGTCATATTCATTTAACAAGTTATTTCCATGTGTCTGGTGTTGAGCTTTGTTGGAGAATAATTTTAACTTCCCTTTCAAGTTAAAACATTGTCTTACTATTACCTTATGAGTCAGTGTGAGGAATCAGATGGCCAAAGATAATTTTTTTTCAGGAGCTCAGATGCTATGGTGATGGTAATGCTGTGAAACTCAGAGTAGGATTCTTTTTTGTTCCTTGGGATAACTTTCTTCCTGTTGTTAGTATGTTTCTGTAAAAGTTCAAAGTTTGTTTTGTACTCAGATGATTTAGACATGGTATTAAAGCTATTAATACTATGATTTTGAAAGTATTTCAGGGCTAGATACTTGTTGTTCACAAGATACTCTGTGTGCAACCTTCAGTGGGGTTTCTGTGGTCATTACTGCAGTTTTGTGATGTACAGCATTCAGCTCACAGACTTTGTTCTTAGCAGATGTTAACATCAGAGAAATAGGCCTGGAGGGGGCATTGCTGGGCTTGCTGGACAAAGAATTGGATCAAAGATTGTGCCACGATATCAAAGAGACTCTGACTCATATGCTTACTTCAATGGCAGTTGAAAAGCTCTCTTTTTGGCTGAAGCTTTGTAAAGATGTTCTTGCTGCCTCAGCTGGTAAGTCCTAATACACTGTATCTGAGAACACAATAAAAAGAAGTCCTGCAGCAGCACAGTATGCCACTGAGGGAAAGTATTCTTGTTTCTTGAATGTTTCACATTTATGAAGTGTATTATTGTCCTTCATATTGAAACACTGGACCCTTTAACTTAGTTCTTTCAGAAGGAATATGACTTTCTCCCTTCTGGTTGCCTTTTCCCTATTGAACAAGTTTTTGTAAACATTTTAGTATGTCTTGCCTGTTCATATTCTTGTTGATTTATAGTCCTAATGTTAACTCATTTCCGTATCAGAAATGGAAATGCAGAATACATTTGAGCTTGTGCATCCTGTGCAAGTACCTACAAGAAAAATATTCAGACCCTCTCTTCTATTAATAATAGGAATGATGCAGACCTACTATATCATAATGAAACTCCTGAGCAGATAAAATTAATTACTGTGCTGAATATTGGGGGGGCGGAATTTCTTTTCTTTTACCTGCAGTCCAGGAGAAAAACTTCTTGGATTTAGATTTTTTGATTTGGAAAGGTACTAGCTTCTATTGTGTCACACTTATTTTAAAAGGGTTTTTTTTCTTTCGCTTCTTTCACTGCAGTTCTTCATTTACTTTTGTGGTATTGATCTTGTCTTCCAGCAAGTAATATCAACCAAATGCAGACAGTTTTGTTACATTTTATTTTTAATTCTAGCATTTACTTTAAGACACCAAAGTTGAAGGGAGTCATAATGAGTTGGAGGCTAGAGATGGACTTTGAAGAGATTCTCTTATGAGTCCTTCTGTTGTTTTCAGTTACAGTAAGAAAGAATATTAATTACACTACTTCTTTTTTTTTCTCCCGTGTCCTAAATACAGATTTCAATACAGTAGCTTCAGTAGGTACCACTCAAGAAGAGGAAACTGCCAAAGCGGATGATGCATCTGTATTAACGTCTGACAGCGATGAGAGGTTCCATCCTTTCAGTAATCCACGATGGTCTACCAGAGTTTTTGCTGCAGAGTGTGTTTGTAAAATTATAAGCCAGTGTGAAAATGCAGGCAGTGCACATTTTGATATAACTTTGGCTCAGGAAAGAAAACAACGTGATTCAAGAGGTATGTGATAAGCACTGAAAGAATTTCACAGAATGCACAGTATGCTTAAAATAAATGTTAGCTGTTTGCATCTTAATGAAATTAATCATAAATTTTTTGTTTGTAATCGTCGAAACCTTTATTACTCTGATTAGAAGCCTGTATTTATTAAGGTGTAGGGCAGTTTTTATTTGCCGAAATATTGGCATATCACTGCAGCATTTACACTCACTTTCCTGGTTACAGTACCATGACATACGTGTAGGAAGCCATTGTTTCTGCATAGCATTGGCAATCAGAAGTGATAGCTGGCACCAGCCTACAACATCACAGTTTGGTATCTGGGAGTATGACTAAAAACCTCCACTTTTTTCCTTTCCATAATTTGCATAATTACCAGTAGAAACACAGTGGCAATTTTCAGTACCTCTGATTGTTTATCTGGAGGTGTTTTCCTCAGAATTCTTTTTTAGAAAATCTGCCTCGTACATAAAGATATTTATGCTTTATTCTAAGTACTTTTTTTTTTACATTCAAATGGAAAAGAGCCTAGATCAGCTAACATAAGATGTCCAAGTAAGATTGTTCTATGTGTAAGCTGCCTTAAGTGACTCCTTGATACGTGGTAAGATAAAATGTAAAATTTACATTTTGAAAATGTTGGTAGCAGTCTTATAAAATATGTCTAAAGCTAAACTTAATAAAACTGTTTTCTTTTTTAATTTCTGTTTTCTCTTCAGATGACTTTTTGGTATTGCATTTAGCTGACTTGATTCGTATGGCTTTTATGGCTGCCACAGATCACAGTGATCAACTTCGTCTTTCTGGGCTTCAGACATTGCTAATTGTTGTTCGGAAATTTGCAGCTGTTCCAGAACCAGAGTTTCCAGGTCATGTAATTCTGGAGCAATATCAAGCCAATGTAAGCACCATTGCTTTGAAAAGCACCATTGCTTTCAAATAACTTTGAAAAGTTTAGAGTTACAGTTAATCACTAAGAGAGTCTGCTTTTTGCAGTGTGTATTGCTAGAGGTGGGTTTCAGTTAGTTTGTTACTGAAACTATTAATTTCTTCAGACTTAACTTCCTTAGAAAGCATCTTTTCCGTTGGTCAATGTTTTAACCCAAAGTTTTTCAAGTTTCAGCATTTTGCCCTCTTCCCTATTTGAATACAGCAGAAAGAAAATAGAACATTGAGGTTTTTTTGGAAAGCATTGGTTTCAAAGTGCGGAAGTATTATAAGCAATATTAGGAACAACTATCACTTAAAACTCTGCTTAGAAATAAGTAGCCTTTGCACACCAGAGATCACACTAGGAGATCTTGGTCAATAAATAAGCTAGAGGAGGTAAAAGCATGGATTGTACTCACAAGGTCTATTTCAGTTAGTCTTGGTTGAGACTTACAGAAAAGGTGTCCTGATCATTTTGCATCCCAGACTGCACTTGTGTTAAATATAACAGGCAGCTGTGTTAAGCCTCACCTGGCTCCCATTCTTCAATTTCTAGCAGGCATTGAATAAGTCAGATTGCTTTCTCTCACAGAAATGGAGAGATCCTGACACTGAAGACATCCTAACCCACTTTGATCTTGCTTTTGCCATTAGAATTCTATTCTACTGGCATTTCTTTGTGGGAAAGAAGTGCCTTGATCTAGTCTGGAACTACCAAGGGGAAAAAAAAATGCACTATCTGTCGTTGCTGTCCAAAACTGTCAAGCAGGTCACAAGTAGTAATAATTCTCCTTTTAACCTTCACTACCCTTAAAGTGTTTCTGTAAATACTATGCATAGATCTTCTCATCAACTGTTTCGTAGAAGTTGAAGAGATGTGAAGCTGTCAAATATCTAGTCTTTTTCTTGTCAATTTTTTTTCCATAACAATAACCAGAAATAGATGGATGTAGATTTTCCAGACTTAAGTAATTGTTTCCTGAAATCTTGTTCAGAAGTTCCTTAAATGAAGTCTGAGCTTTAGGGGGTCTTAAGAAACTGTCATTAATTGTCATTAAAAACAAGTCCTTTTAACTTATTTTCATGAACCTGTATTTGTAGTACTTGTACTACACTCTTTACTTTCATCCCAAAGAGCATCAGACTTAAGTCTGAGTTTTCAGATATCAGCTAAAGCAGCACGGGAAATTTTCATTAGCCTTTAGTGAAATAGCTTTCAACAGTGAGAGGAGGTGAAATCTCTGCAACCTGGTAAGTATATGTTTGTGTGTTCTTTATTAGGCAAGTGCGGTTTGTGCTCTCCCCTTCTTTCACTTTGCAAAGTTGACCAACTTCAGCTGTTTGTTTCCTTAGATCTGTATTCTTTCTGAGTAAGGAATGAGTAAGGAAATGTCACTCATTAGGTGTCTTGCAAGTCTTTCATGGTTTGGAACATTGTATTTTCTTTTGACGGCTTCTCATCAAGTCAAGAGTTCAGGAGGGAAGAGGTTTCCGTTTCAGTTTTAGACTGTGCAAAAAACAGAATCAACTTTGAAGACCCCTCTCAAAGAGAACCATGTCTTCAGTGTAAGCAAAACAAAACAATAAAAGTATGACTGCAACTGTCTCCCTGCTCTTTAACCTCACTGAAACAGTCTGTGGAAAAATGAAAGGGAAACTATGCTTTATAAAGGAAAACTACAACAAAGCCTGCTTATGAAAAGTAATTATTTAGTTAATTGTTCATCATGTATTAAATGTTGTATAACTTCTCTTTAGGTTGGAGCAGCACTTAGGCCTGCCTTTGCTCCCGAAACTCCTCCTGATGTCACAGCAAAAGCATGTCAGGCAAGTGTTGAAAGTCAGAAGTCTTAGGTAATAGGCACTCTGAAATTTCCTTTTTGCTTGATACGCCACACAAGAAAAAGGAAATAAATCATCTAGCCTCAAATCCTCAATGCACACAAAGTAACATCACCCATGGTACCTCTATATTATAACAATTGAAAGATTTTATGCACTTTAAAATCTTTTGAGAAACTTTGTAGCAGTTAATACTTTGGCGGTTATTTATGACATCCCTCTAATGTTTTTGGCTTTCATTACATATGTATTCTAAATTGTAATGTGATTCAACATGGATTATTATCTGAGAGTAACTGTATCTCAGTAGAAATTAAGTCTGGTTTTCATAATTTTACAGATGGAAAAAAGAGTGTCCAGTGGTGTTTGGCTCGTGTTTCTCATTATTTCTGTTTTACAACACTAGGTATGCAGTGCCTGGATAGCAAGTGGTGTTGTAAGTGATCTTAATGACCTTCGGAGGGTTCACCAGTTGCTTGTATCCTCTTTGGTAAAGGTGCAGGCTGGGAAAGAAGCACAAAGTCAACAATATAATGAAAGCACCTCAACTATGGAGATGCTGGCTGTGCTTAAGGCTTGGGCAGAGGTTAGTGTAACAGCTCTGTAATGATATTCTTGATATCTGGTAGGTGAGTTAGAACCTTTCAGACAGAATGGTTTCAGGAATTTCTTACATGCTTCATTAAATAGAAGTTGCTGGTCCTTTGCTTTGTTTTGATACCTCTAAACAGTACATGAACTTGGCAAACTTGACAAAAGGACTGCTAGTTAAACTGTTTGTATTATACTATACATTAAGAAATATGTCTAGTACTTAAGAAATATTAATTTCTTAACATGTTCTAATATTTCAATATTCATTTTAAATTGGCATGGTATAAATGGCTATGGTGATGGTCCACTGAACGTACCATTTTAAATAGGTGTAATTTTTCTCATTGTCCATTGGCATTTAATTTCTTACAGGTAGTTCTTGTAAGTTAACAATGTCAATTCAGTACTGCATTGGCTAACTGCCTTAAAGTCAGCTCACGTGAATGCCTGTTTTAGTACATGTAAATGCAAGGTTAGATATTTAAAAATAAAAAATGTGAACAATGTATGTAATCTCTAGAAGATGTGTCTTAGAAAGCACTGATAATGACCTTGGATGCTGATGGTTGATAGCCAGCTAAATATGAGCATGTTATGTAGTTAATATGATATTTCTGCATATTACCAGGGAACTATTTTAAAGAAGAAAGCAGGCACTAGATAGCTTTTTTGTGAACATTTGCAGAAAAACATACCAACCTCTGGTGTCCATACTTGAGAAAGGATACTGGCAAAATAGGAAAGCCATTGGAGAAAAGCTAGCAAGTGGGAATAAAAATCTTGAAAACGTGCTTATACTGAGAGGTTTAAGTAGATCAGTCTAATCTATTCAGAAAAAGATAAGGTACTGTGATGAATTTAAAATTATTATATGGAGGAAAGATTTTTAATGGTATATAAAAATAACCTATCACTGGTCAGAAGCTGAGACAAAATTCAGACTAGATGTGAGGCTCAACTACAAGAAGTTAAGATCTGTAGATTGTTCCAGTCTATAATTAAGATCACTGGAAGTCTTCAAATCAAACTCTCTATAACTTTCTACTGGATCTCCAGTATGACAAACTATGACAAAGTAAACTGGGGATAAGCTTTTGTGACCTGTAATTTACAAATATTTCACTTAAGCCCTAGGCGGTTCCTTCTCACTTAGGATCTTACCTATTTCTTGTTTCCAGAATTTGAAGGAATTCCCCCATCCTGTTGTGGGGAGGAGTGAGAGAGGGGTTTGATGGGTGCTTAGTTGCTGACCTGGGTCAACCCATACAACTAGCAGGCTTGAAAAAGGGACAGAAATCATAATCGCAGGAGACTCACAAAAGCTAACTTTAGATTAGTTGAACTGGTCTCCTATGTCTCCTTCATAGTTGAGGAGAAGAGCTTCCCTCCAGGAGCATTTTGGAGAGACTAAAGAGCGTTGCTGGTGTGAAACATTCTCAAGCCTATCTTTTTCGATAACTAGAGAGGCATCTAGGGAAATTAACCTTCTTGCATTGAAGTTACCCTATTGATGGTAACACCCAAAGTTCACAAATGATGCACGACTGTACTCTTCATTCTTTACTGCTAACACAGAGTAATACATAGTTTTGAGAAGTTGGTTGCAAGTGCAATATGTCCTTTCAGTTAAAAGAAGATTTAGGAATGATTTGACTGTGGGTTCATGATTATGATTATAGGTTTATTATTTGATAATAAGTTCTTCAGTCTTGTGGCTATAACTATAACAGTGTTTAATGGTTGGAAGCTGAAGTGGACAAGTAAGGAAAGTTAACTGCAGCTATGTTTAGGAATTTTAGTAGGTTTCCCTTTATTGGGACTCTTGCATCAAGATTAGCTAGGTGAGTGGATTCAGAAGGTTTAGAAAATAAGTGCTTGTTCACCCATGCCTACTGGACTTGAAGCGGGGAATAGATTCTAGGAAACCTCATGCCCATTCAACAGGCAGCCATGCTAATGATCACAGTAGTTTTCCAAGTATTTATATTTGTATATCTCTCTCCAAATATATAAACAGGTTTACATAGTTGCAGTTGAAAAGCAGAAAAATCTAAGTGATGCACACAATCATTGTTTAAAAATTGCAAACTCTGCAGAAGAAAGCTACAGAGATACATCATCTTCAGCCAGCGGACTTCTGGACTTAGTACAGGCAGATCTTGCAACACTGAGCAAGCTCTGGCTTGCTGCACTTCAGGATTTTGCTCTCTTAACTTTGCCTTCAGAATATGCATCTCAACTACCTGCTGAAGGTAAGAAGGCAAATCAATTGTATTTTCATAGGTCACTTGTAAGTGCACATCATTAATGTCCTAGCTGACTTTTGTTAAGATCACAGTAAGATTAAATTGTATAGAGAATATGCATACTTGTGTACCTATCTAAAGATAAAGACTGCTTTTGAGAACAGAGGTTTCACTGATGTGAGAAGTAGTTTGTCTGGTATTCTTGTTTGTTGGGTAATTTTATGGTTGAAAGAAGAGAAAGGCAATTGTATTGGATTCTATCCAAATAAGTCTAAATGAAGTGCCTTCATTAGCCTGAATTTTAATACTGAAAATTTAAAAAAAAAAAAAAAAGTCATACGTAAAATACGATAAATATAATTTCAATAAAAAGAAGAATCCCCTTTTATAAGAATGAGAAAATATGGTAATTGAAAATAAATTACATCTGTAAAACTGAAACTTCTCTTCTTGCAGGTGGTACATTTTATACAGCAGAGACAATTGAAAATGCCAGACCTCATTACTACAACTCCTGGGCATTGATACTTTATGCTACAGCATTATGGCTTACTAGCACAGGTTTCATCGTTGTTGATCCAGATGAAGGAGTTACTAATCTCTCTAGACCTGTCACCCCAACTACAATGTGTCAAGATTCTTCTACCAGGCCCTTGGTGAAATCTCCCGAGGATGTGAATACTGACAGATTTCATCTTATCTTGGGTTAGTGAGTGCATAATCTGTCTAGATGCTGTAACCCAAAATGTCATTTTTAATGGATAAAACTGTTAGCAAACAAATATTTAATTATTCACATTTCACTGCATCATTGAATATTGCATCTCTTAGAATAATATACAGTCAGAAGAATTTCAGGTCCTAGTGAGAAAACTGTAGAGTGTTTTCCCAGATAGAAAAAACACTCAGTGTGAGCTAAACAAGTCCTAAACAAGTGCTTACTGCTCTGCGTATGAAGTTCAAGGGTAGATTTTATCATGGTTGTAGCACTACAATTACAGAGTGTACGGTTTAATACCACTGAAGTACAGTTTTACATCAACCAGAATAGCGTGTAGGTTGGAAGGGACTTATGGAGGTCATCTTGTCCACCATCCGCTGCTCAAGCAGGGCCACCTAGTTGCCCAGGACTGTGTCCAGATGGCTTTTGAGTATCTCCATGGATGGAGACTCCACAACCTCTCTGGGCAACGTGTACCATGCTTGGTCACCCTCACAGTACAAAAGTGTTTTCTTAAGTTCACATAGAGCTCTGTTTAAGCCTCCACTACTGCAGACGCTAATCAGGCAGTTGAATTCAGTCCCAGTTCTCTAAATTTACACAATCAGGCATTTCTGGTTGTATTTTTTTTCTTTGGTCTCTCTTTTGTATCCTTCTTTTGTAATCACTTTTTGGAATGGGTTTGTATGACCCAGATGCGTATGGCTTCTTTTGAATCCCAGTCTTCCTGCACAGAGCCAGCTTCCTTTTGAACTCCATTGCTCCCTCAGTTAAAAGTGGGACCTCTGACACAAAAACTGCTCATTTCCCCTGCTTCCTATACTACTGGATTAGTGCTTCAAATTTCATATACTTTACCATGGATGCCTGGCTTGTTTATTCTGCTTCTGAACATATTCCACTTGTTCATTGTCACTTCCTACAGAGAAACGGAAAGAATTTTAAAACACAGATACTTTTTGTGCACAGCTATTCTTTAGCGTACATTGATCAGTTTCCCAAGTCATCACACATTTTGGAATTACAGCTGTACAACTGGGATGAGAATATGGATCACAGTTTATGAATTTTATCTCCAGTGTCATAAAAAGTCATCTGAGGAGTCCTGAAAGCTCAGAAAAAAGTGATTGTTTTTATCTGCTCTAGGATTTGCAACCTTAGGCTTCATGTGATTTACTTATTGCTGGTGATCCAATTGCGGTAGCTGCGATCTTTAGCATTTTTGTAAAATGGGAAGATAAAGCCTCAGCCTTTGAGTTTGTGAACTATTATTACTTTCTTCATTATTTCCTTCTATTACATAAATAAGTGTGATTAGGCAAATATTCTGCTATATACTCATTATGAATTGTCTGCCTATTCATTGGACCTGGAGTTCAGTGTTTTACTCAGAAATTGCTCTGTTTTTTTATTTATTTATGTTAATAGCCAGTTATAATCATGTCTTATACTGTCTAGAAGCTGAAGTTCATTCATTGTTTTGAGGGAAATAGAGTTCTTGCCCCAAGATATTAGCAATAGAAGATGAATTCACTTAATACAAAATGCAAATGCTATTTCTATGTCTGCTCAACCTAGTTAGGTTACTTAGCAATTGACAAAATTACTTCTTAGAATTTCAAGCTCATATGGGTTTTTTCTTCTGATGCTTACAGGAATTAGTGTGGAATTTCTCTGCTCTCCTCGATCCGATGCAGCCATGGAGAACATTATTGCCTGCTTACGTGCCCTACAGGCGCTCTTTGACGTTCCATGGCCAAGGTCTAAAATAGGTGGTGATCAGGTAATGTCTTAATGATGAAAAGCTCCCCAGAATTAAGGCATGATTTTGGTTTGAACAGTATCTCTACTCTCTATTGTATATCCAGGAATCTTCAACACATAAGTAGTAGGTGAATTATATGCTTTACCAAAATCCAAGGCTGTAGAGGGAGGAGAGAAAAAGAGCACAACATGGAACCTGTAAGAAGACAGTGAGGGGCAGAGAACTTGAGGACATTTCGTCAGGAAGGGGTAATTAGATGAGTAAGATGAGAGCCAGGTAAAGACAGAATTCCAGGAAAAAAAGTTCTCTTACTATCTCTGTCAAGAGACAGTTCAATTAATTCTGTTGTAAATACTGAAGATGATAAAAGGAAACTGGACAAAAGCAGTGGCATTGGGGGGGG